>NC_134279.1:66803738-67105101 GCF_949628215.1 Phalacrocorax aristotelis | reverse complement strand
GAGGGAAGGATCACCTCCCTCAAACTCTCCCTAATGCAGCGAAGTAGGCTGTTGGCTTCTTTGCTGCAATGGCACATTGCTGGCTTACAGTCAACTTGAACTCTCAGCTCCTTTCCTGCAGGTCTCATAACAAGCACCTAAAATTCAAGAATAGCAGAGCACTGGCCCCGCATAGCTCTGTACCAGCTTCAGGCTTTAAGTTTTTGCTCTGTATCCAGTGACAACACTTTAAGAACTTGGAGTCTGCTAACTGATCGTAAAATGAAAACTCAGAGCCCATTCTGTTTGCTGTTTAAACAAATGAATTGGGTTTCTAGTAGTATAGAGCAGGCCAGACCCTTACCCCATACTGAAAAATTCAGGGTTTCTCATGGCAGGCACATTTCTGAGGAAGCCTGTGGTCTAAACTGATTTTTTAGGCTGGAGGGGAGAAGTGTTTGAGGGGGTTACCTGCATTCTTTTTCCACAGACAAAAGACATACCTTAGATGAGGAAGCTCCAGTTTTAACTGTAAAACTTCTATATCTTATAAGTCAAAACCATCACTCCCCAGCAAAGATCTAGACATGAATATTTTAGCAAAGAGAATATTTATATTTGCATAAAAAATCTGCACTCTGAATGTGAATAAAGCCAGAACAATTGGTTTGCCTGGTTGCGGTGTACAGCCACTCACACTTTTGCCTGTGCTAATCATTCTGTTTGAAGAAAGAGTATTTCAGTAAACTTTGTTCACAACAACTGCAGAGAAGAAAGTTTTAAAGGCAAGCCAAAGAGGTTATTCACAGCTGTATGACAAACCACTGTCAAAACATAACAAACCACAACCAAACTCAAGCAGAAAATGACAAAATATAAGACTGTAAAAATGATGGAAATTGTGCAGGACAGGCATTTTAGATGAACAAATGCAATCTGTACCAGCATAAAGGACCAACACAGCACAGAAAATGATACCCAGAAAAGTCATCTCAAGAAATAAAGGCAAAACCATAAAATTCAAATGACAGAACACCAAAAGGAACAGACAAAAAACAGGCAAAACATCTAGTTGTATTAAATCAAGCACACCCCTGACCCCTGACTACATCTGACATAGCAGAATACTAAACACGGCACGAAACAAAAAATTATGTAAAAGTGCCAGCAAAATGACATTAAGATAAAGTCATATAGGCCGTACTGCCACAATTCTTTTATGCAGGTACCCAAGCTGGTCTGGGGCAGAACCTAGACAGAGTGCTCAAAACCAAAGTTTAGTTGCTGCAGAAAACAGGTGTCTGCCTTTCTGTGGCATGTTCGGGCTGGTGGTGGCTTAACTGACCAACAAACACGTTTCACAGCAATCGACTCGATTAATCTCCTATTGATCTGAATCCAAACAGTTCCACAAAAATTAGGCAAGTCACTGGAACCACACTAATTACCACCTGCAAAGAATTTGACCATTATGCTGGGGATCTTCCTCCCTGCCAAGACTGTATAAAGGTTCAAGCTATTGCTACAAAAGCATGTAGGAAGATCTACTGTGCTGTAGTTGCTGGTGCAAAGTTGTTCTGAAGGCAAATGTCTACAAATGCAATTCTACCAGGTTCTGATCTCCACTCTCTCCTCTGAACCATGGGATGGGAAACTGAGGCGGGGAAAAAAAGATCTAAAAAAGATCTTACATGTATTCTAGAAATACCATAAACATTTACAGCCTATATGAAGGGAGAATAAACAACTGACAAAGTACTGATCTGAATAATGCATAGGTCCCTTTCACCCTTAGAAACATTAAAAGAGAAGCTGTGAGTGACTGAGACAGAGTACTGTGTGTAGCAGACAGCTTTTTTACTTCTAAAGCTGAATTACACCCAGGCAAAATCAGCAGCAACATATACCTTCCATGAGCTGCAACTCTGATAAATCCTATTTTTGGGTTCCATCCAGTTTGTGTCTGCCAGAATAGCACCTCACACCATTATCACCATGCCTGATGAGAAGCCTGAGGACAAGCACAGGCTGCCGAGACCTCATAAGGCTCAGCTCAGGCAGAATTTACCTTTCCTGGATGCCTTCTGCAGCCCTCCACAAGCTCCCTTCTGCTGAGAGAAAGCTACTAACAGTACTTATGGCAGCTAGTTTAAGTTAGTTAAAGGTACTCTTTTGTTGTGGTTAGTACAGTATGAACATAGCCATGAATGTGTCTATAAAACACATTGTAGGCAGACACCAACTCGCTCTGCTAACACTCCAAGTAACCCAAAAGTTACATGTTTGCATAGCGTGGCATCACATCTGAGCAAGTAAACACCGCGAAAAGGCAGGATATATTTGTTTGGGCTCTGAGCCAGATGAAAATAGCCACACAGCATCTGGTCAGCTTAGCGTGTGGGCAGAACAGGCTCTTATAGGCATTTGCCATATAGGTGTAGCTGACCTCCTCAACACTGGAAGACTTCTTTTCATGGCAAGACCGAAGCCCATGGGTAGGCAAAGTGAAGGAGAAAGATAGTTCCTTCCCAGAACACAGGATGCCGTGCTCAAGCACGGTCAGTCAAGCATCACAGCACGGTCCACATTCAGGTGAAAAATATCAGAGGTGAAACGTGTTGATATGTGCATCAGGAGGGACATAACGTAGTGGGGAGTGTGTCTGGAGAACTGGTGGAAGGTGAGGGGTTATGGTGATGTGATAAAAGATACACATGGCATTCTCAAAATCCTCAAACTGCATTGAGCACATGTGGATTGATAACCAGCATGATTTTTCTGGCAATTTTATGCTGTAGACCTATGAACAATATCTCACCAGTGGATAACATCAGTTGTCGGTTATATACATGTTTTATAACAACCAGAACACTCTTTTTCAAAAAGCCATTGGTGGTTGGCTTTGATTTCTTTTTTTCTGCAGCAAAGCTTGCTTTCCCACTCTCTTTCTCTTTCAAGCTCATGGAAGCTAACTGCAGAGAAAGTAAAAAGGTATTCAACACACTAGACAAAATAATAAGGAAAATATTCTACCATTTAAAAATGTTTTGCTGGTTTTAAAAGTGCAGCTTGTTTATTACCCTTAAAATGAAGGCAAGTGCCCTGTGTTCAGCTATACAAATCAGATGTCTGACAAAATAATGTCAAATAATAAAGAACCACTTTCAGAAAAGGGCAAGCAATGTAACAGGTTTATAAGCTTCAGTCAGAACACACGTTATACGTAGCTTTTAATAAAATTTTATGCAGCAAGTAATGCAGAATGCTCTTGACTTGAAAAAGGTAACATCAGTAATAAGTGCTGTAACAAATCTGTGCTGAAGTTGAAATAGCCTCTTCCTATGTTTTCTGTCCTTTTAGCTGTATGATATGTTTTTCCACATTTCACAGAGAGTCATTATATCATCCTCTTGATATATTTATGCTACAACAACTCACTGTGATTTCTGGTTGCACTACAGGTAAGATGCAGTTCCCGTGACAATGCTGAACTGCCACCATCAGGACAGCTTCAGGGACCTCCTGAACATAAAACAAAAACCACCACACAGGATCAACCCAAATGCCCACCCAGCCCAACACCCGTGCCTGACAACTGCCAAACTAAAAACCTAAGAAAAAAATGAAGAAAAAAAGGACAAGTGTGACATGATCCTTGCCCTGGTCCATCATACCTGCTCCCAAAAATGAAGAGGTAGAAAGCTACAAGGTGCTGGTTGCATTCAATTACACATGGAAGTCATGGCTACTAATAGCTGTTAACATCCAAGTGTAATGAGACAACAATGGACCCCATGCTCCAAATATAAACCTAACAACTCTTAATTTAATTACAGGGAAATGTATACAAACTTTATGATCCCAGACTGGAAACATATCAAAAAAATTCTCTCGGAACATATTTTCTTACAAAAATGAAAAAATTCAAGGTGGGAAGTTCTTCTTTAAAGGTTTAGGAATAACATTTATCTTTCAGCAGTGTTGATAGGGTTACAGTGCCATGCTGTCAATAAGCATCCCTGTTGACATCAAGGAGAATGATCCAGGTAGATAACTCTGTGTTCTGATATCTTAACATGAATATGACTATCTAATTCAAAATGCTTCTTTTACAAATTAAATGTATTTTTTCAAAATCTACAAAATTTGAAAAATATACAGAAATCATCTAGTGTGTGAAAACCAATTTAATTTGGTTTCTTTCACATTCGTTATGGTCAAACAAGACTCCAAATAAAAAAAATAAGGTACTCCACCTTGCAATGTAAATATGCAAATATGGTGCAGTATACATACCCATTTGAAATATCCCCCTGGCTTTCAAATAATTTGTACATATTTCACAACTAAGAATATATTTTTTAACAACAGCATTGCAAACTCAACTCAGGATCTGAAAACAAATTTGCGTGATTACTGCAGTGAATTGTTAGCTGACTTATTTGTTTACAGAGCCTAACACCATATAATAGCAAGTTTGGTAGGAATCAATTAATACTTTTGCTAGAAGACAAATAAAAAAGGTGCTGGAATAAAATACAGAAAATGCCAGTCTAAAATTGTTATGTTGCGGGCATCCATTACACAGAAGTAATATAAAGTAACACTCCTACAAAGTCATTTTTTCACCATAACCATAGAAAAATATCTCTGCTTAAAGTCAGTCTTCCTTCACTACACTCATACATGAATATTTTAAAATTATTTTTCCCCCTGTTAATCCTGATCTTACTTGAGACATTATTCAAGGACAAATCCTGGTCCCTCATGGATCTCCACTTAAACAGCAGGAATTTTTTCTTGCATAATGATAAGAAGGATTGAAGAAAATTATCCTCATTTTTGTGAAGTTAGTCATCTAAGGGGTAAGGGCAGAGGAGGAGTGCTGTACTCTGATGCAGGACAGGTAGCTACACTGTTTCTCCTCCCTATGCGTCTGGATCATGTCAATAAATCATGCCGCGCACAACTTGAAAACCTCAGAAAACATGGGCTTTGCTCTGCAACTACTCGCTAATACAAACTGAGTTCTGTTCATTTTTTTCAGCAAAATTGTGGATTAATTCAACACTAAAATGTCATTTTGCTGAAAAAAATAGAGAAGGAGGAAAAACTGCCCACAGTGAGACATAAGGAAAGCAATTTAGACAAGTAAAAGCTGTTCCCAGACCTCTGCACAAAGCTTGGACTGAACATGACATTTAAAATTTTTTTGGATCAGCACTCTTGTATTTTATACAGTACTTTATCAACATCCCTCCCATCCTCCTGTTCCTAGAATCAGCATAGCTAGAAAGATAAATTAAAATGTTATTCTTGCATATACCTCACATCTGGTTAGAGTTAGGGAGTGCTAAAAATCATATCAGGGAGTTTATCCTTGCAGGCTTTTGAGCTTGAAATTCTTGTTGTTTCCTGCCTTTGCAAGAACTTCAGAGGAATGTAGTTCTTAAAAAGAGATGGTTATTTTGCTTGCCATTGGGAAAGAGTGAAAGTATTCTGACGGACTGAGCTATGGCTTGGAACTTTTAAATAACTCATTAAATATTTGAATGTATGCAAGTTAGAGTAGAAAAAAAGTCACAGTAACCAATGTGATACTAAAGACTCCTCTCCCCTGGGCTTTGTACCCAGTAGGTGCCCACAATGACTGCAAAATATAACACAACACATGTCACATAACTGCAGAAAAGATTAATGGGATGGTTTGGTTTTGCCACACCGTGCAACCAACTCTCACCTGTTACTGCACGTGAAACTCATACCTGTATATAGGGACCTACACTGCTGAAAGAAGAAAATATCCACCCTCTCTCACTGTATGTCCTTTGTGTCTACATAACGTGCCCACTCCAGGAGAAATAAACATTTAGCAAAGTGATTCTGAATTTCTTCAGGCTAATCCTCTATGCCTACACACTCACGAAATATCCTGCTGGGGTGGAACAGGAGCTTCTAACCATACGCACGCTGTGCCGGCAAAGCAACATGAGTTTGATTTCCCAGAGCTATTCCCATGAGGCGGTGTGCAGCGTAGTCACAAGCAGTGGCTCTGAGTGACATTTCTCACCTTTAGTTTCTCCTAAAAATCCACCACTTCTAAGGCAGATGGCAGGCTACACCCCCAAAGAGGCAACTTCACAGGAAGCCTTCGCTCTGCGTGGGGATGCTGTATAGGGGAGCTGAACTTTTGCTCCTCCTCAGTTATTTCCACCTGCTTTTTTCCCCCGAGTTTCATCACTTACATGTCATCCCATTCACATTTTACTCTCCCGTGTCGTAAGCCGTCTGCTCCATTCAATGTCCTTCAAAGGGGTACTCACATGGAAGTCACTCACAAGAAGGTCACCCAAAGCCTTTCCATTGAAAAATTTGTGTTTGCCACTTGTTTGTTAAGTTATCGGTTCTCCGTATGTTCTGAGTAGTGATAAATGCACCCAAAATTGCAGAATCTCAAGAGAGGTGATAGGAATGGTTGAATTTCAGAACACAGGTTTTCATGCAACTATGAGAATATTTAAGAGCAAATGGTAGTACTAACAAAACAACATTTTTGTTTACTGCATCACAGCTACAAGCTATACTTGAGGAATGACATTCTTAGCAGTGTCAAGATAAAGTGGTGTTTACTTTATAAGGAGTAAATTTTAACCCAAATATGATCAGAAACCAAGAAAAATTCTTACTTTTTTTCAGAGAAACTTATATGTTTACACTCCAGTATCACAAAAAAACTGGAGGTCACCTCCAGGCATGTAGAGGACAAGAAGGTTATCAGAAACAGTCAACATGGCTTCACCAAGGGAAGATCATGCTTGACCAACCTGACAGCCTTCTATGATGGCGTGACTGGCTGGGTCGATGAAGGGAGAGGAGTGGATGTTGTCTATCTTGACATCAGTAAGGCATTTAACACTGTCTCCCGTAGCCTGCTCACAGGCAAGCTGAGGAAGTGTGGATTGGATGAGAGGACAGTGACGTGGATTGAGAACTGGCTCAACAACAGAACTCAGAGGGTTGTGATCAATGGAGAAGGGTCTGGATGGAGGCCTGTCACTAGTGGTGTTCCCCAGGGGTCTGTGCTGGGTCCAGTCCTGTTCAACATATTCATCAATGACCTGGATGATGGGACAGAGTGTAACCTCAGCAAGTTCGCTGATGACACCAAGCTGGGAGGAGTGGCTGATACACCAGAAGGCTGTGCTGCCATCCAACGAGACCTGGGCAGGCTGGAGAGCTGGGCCCAGGGGAACCTCATGAAATTCAACAGGAGCAAGTGCAAGGTCCTGCATCTGGGGAGGAACAACCCCAGGCACCAGTACAGGCTGGGGGCTGAACTACTGGAAAGCGGCTCTGTTGAGAAGGACCTGGGAGTGCTGGTGGGCAGCAAGCTGACCCTGAGCCAGCAACGTGCCCTTGTGGCCAAGAGGGCCAAAGGTATCCTGGGCTCCATTAAAAGGAGTGTGGCCAGCAGGTCAGGGGAGGTTATCCTCCCCCTCTGCTCTGCCCTAGTGAGGCCACATCTGGAGTGCTGTGTCCAGTTCTCGGCCCCCAGTTTAAGAAGGATGTGGAACTCCCTGAGCAAGTCCAGCAGAGAACTACCAAGATGATCAGGGGACTGGAGCATCTCCCTTATAAGGAAAGGCTGAGAGACCTGGGTTTGTTCAGCCTCGAGAAGAGAAGACTGAGGGGGAATTTCATCAATAGCTATAAATATCTAAAGGGTGGGTGCCAGGATGATGGGACTAGGCTCTTTTCAATAGTGCCCAGTGACAGGCCAAGGGGCAATGGGCACAAGCTGGAACACAGGAAGTTCCACCTCAATATGAGAAAAAACTTCCCTGTGAGGGTGACAGAGCAGTGGAACAGGCTGCCCAGGGAGGTTGTGGAGTCTCCTTCCCTGGAGACATTCAAAACGCACCTGGACGCGTTCTTGTGCCCCCTGCTCTGGGTGTGCCTGCTCAAGCAGGGGGGTTAGACAAGATGATCTCCAGAGGTCCCTTCCAACCCCTACCATTCTGTGATTCTGTGAAAAAAGAAAGACAATATTTATGTTCTGTGTGTCTTTTTGTCTCCCCAGTGATTCCAGACATTAAGAATATTTTGGTAATTCTATAGTGTTTTATTTGAAATACCTAACTTTTATATAACTAGCCAACTGATGTGGAATAATCAACTCCTTGCCATATGTCAGACTCACTATACTGACCATGGTACATTGAGATTACACATCTTAGGCAAATGTTGCAGTGCTCCCTGCCACGTTTGCAGACTAGTCCCAAGAGGGTGGCTGCCAATGGACGTTTCTTCATGAGCGCAGTAAGATGACAATTACGAGGGATTCCTCCAACTGTCTATCCACCTATGAATCCTCCTAGATTTACCAGGAATTACTACATTGTCTTTATTAAATGTGATAGTAAGCAGGTGTGTTGCTGAAACATTGAACAAAAACTGGTCTGTTGGCAACATTAGATACGTTGAAGGAAAAAGTCATTGGCCACCTGCATATTTGCTAACCACAGGAATACACTATTGCAAGATGGATGATCCGTATTATTGATACCACATTGGTGTCACTGTAATAGAAAATTATACAGGTTCTCTTTTTGTCTTTTTCACTATTTTTTCTCAATGCATCGCTGACAGTAGTAATATGAATGTGCTCTTGTTCGAAATATAGTGGCCTGGAAAACATATAAACTGATGCCAATGCGTCTGCTACAGGGCAGACGGATCCCAGTGGACTCCCTTTATAAGATTATTCCAGTATGGGTCAACTGTTGCAATATTCAGCAACTTAAACATTATTAAAGCAGTTATTCCCTACTGTGTCCTTTTGTATCTAACACCTTTTTGAGCAAAAACTTGGATGTTTCCTCTAATATATATTTTTGAGTATCCCACTGATCTTGCTTGTTCTTGGAAAACACCCTGGCGAGCTGCAGATATGAATCTCAGGTTTCACCACTGCTGTTTTCCATGGCGTGACAGTCCATGCTGCAAAGTGGTGTGTTCATCTGGTTCACTCCATGCCACAGTTCTACTTCCTGACTGCTCTGCATGGTGACAAGAGACATTTACTTAACATATGATTTTACTGGTAAAGTTAAGATCCTCATTACCAGAAAAAGTTACTATCATGAAAGACATTGATAGCAAGGAATGATTCTCTTCCAGGTTTGCAAGATGTATTTTCAAAATAGGAAACAGGCCACTGTGTTCATTTAATTACGCTTCTGAAATGTGCAATACAGAACCCCTCCTCAGCATCACTGGGGAGAGTCAGCAGCAGTTCAGTCTTTGCTGAGATACAGAAGGGACCCTGCCTTTGAGCAGACAAACTTTCCTGTAACATCTTACAATTTAGGCTGACTACATGCAATACCATTTGTCGCTGCTCTGCGCTGACAATTAGCATATGCAAATTATGAATTAAGATATGCAAACCACATGTACATCACAGTTATTTTTAAAAGGCTTGCCTAAAGAGGGGGATGTAGCTGTCACTTTTAACAATAGCAAACACCTAATAGCAAACGCCTACATGTAAAACTACTAAAAAGACACAGTAGTGGTTCAGTGCTGGAGCACATGTGAGCCCACATCCTCTTTCAATATACAAGTTTTTATGAGATTTTTTTTGGCATTTGTTCATGGTGCGTTGCATACGTATGCCTGCTAGCAAATGTTTTAAAACAGGATAGGTAGAAATATTGCAACAGATAAGCTTGCAGAGAACAACCTTTCCCCTGAATATGTAAGCGAGCATATAATGCTCTGTGAGAGAGATGGTAAGTACTAAAAAACCCTTGTACCATGAATAAAAAGGAAAGACTTGGCCCACATTACTATGTCACTGCTTTTCTGTGAGAAGTTGAGCCCTGAAGAGGAATCACAAGCTTGATGATCCTAAATGTCTTCTCCAACCTTAATGATTCTATGATTCTATGATGAGCCCCAAAGTCTTCCTTAATTTATCATCATTTTCCCTTGAAAATCTTGAGAGCAAATTTCAGAGCTTCTCCCATGTCTTTTATAATGTCCTATGACACACAGTAAACTGGGGGAAATTATTTAATCAAAAAGCAGTTAATTATTTTCACTCATGTCATAAAGATGGGCACCAAACATGGGAAATTGGAATAGAAACCTTGCTGCAAATACTTTCACTGAAAATACCGCTCTTGCAGCCTAGTTCCTAATCTACACAGTTTGATAGAAGTATAATTGTAGGACAGTAAATATTATTGAAATACTTGTAGCAGCAACATTCCAAGAGTGGTCACAGTAGTAGCAGGTAAACGGATATTATTCAGGTAAAGCTTATCCCTCTTTGCATACAGGGATGAAGCATAGCATTATAAATGTATCGCCATGAAAGAGGCTAAGGACGACTTCTTCATGTGAGCAAAAGTCCATGCTCACAGGCAAACCCACGTGGTAGGCAGAGTGGAGCAATGCAACGCGTGACTAGCCTTAGCTGCTTGCTGTCATCCTGCTGGGAGTTACAAGCCCACAGGGAGACACCACAACAGCCCTTGTGATGGCTCCTACTCCAAACGAGGGCTTGCTGGTGGCTGAAGATGACTTGGCAAGGCAGTGTATGACAAAAGCCCCCCTCTGAGGTCAGTCACCTCCAGAGGAAGAGCAATAGCAAGCAGCAAGTATGGTCACTTTTAAAATAACTACAGCCGTTTCCACATGTGACTGTGCTCCAACAGTGTGGTTTGCAACCATTACTTAATTGTAATTTCAGCTAACCATTTTGTAGTAATTGATGGCTGAATAAGAAATTCAACAGCTGCCTATATGGCTGAACAAATTATATTCTGCTTATAATACTTTCTTAACTCAGCCACCCACTATGGCTGAAATATTTGATTGCTAAATTGATTTTTCATTAATTTAATCTTCAAGGATGATTATTATTCTGAAGCTGGACCACACACAGTAAAAATAGGCATTTTATTAGTCATATAGTCATAGGGCACACAGAGAAAAAGGCATGTGCCCTGGCTGATGAATCCTGGCTGATGTATAATTTGTTGTTCCAATGCCAACTTGCAGAAGACCATTACTTCATCACAGTTGGTCTGATAGAAGTGAAAAGAAATTTGGGTCCCATTAGTCCCTTTAAAAAATCTTGACCTTGAAAATATGAAACTACTTGGAAGAGATTATTAAATAGCTGTAACAATATAAAATAATCCCAATACTGAAATTTTAAATTAAGAAAAGCTCTTTCTCATTTCAGGAGACATTTGTTATCAGGAAGACGGTGTGTCCTGAAAGTGCTTTGTGATAGTTTCACAGTAAATAAATGCTTTTAAAACCATGGAGTGTGATTACCATAAAATACATCCTTGCAAAAAAATATAATCAATTAGCAAAAGGTCTTTAAATCAAGACACTTTACAAATACATGTCACTGAAACTACTCACACAAATAAATGTTTGTGGGAGAGCAAGGGGGAGACCTTAAATGCTTTTTCAGTGAAAACTTGCTAGGGAGCAACTACGCCTACTTCAGTGAACAAGAGACACGGTCAGCAATATAAATTAATGGTCAGTGCACGCCATCTCAAAACTCCTGTTTGGTAATGTTTTCAAATTACCTCTGTTTTTTTTTGGCAGTCACCATTTTGCAGGTCTTAACTAGCCCAGCCAAAGCAAAGTGGCAGAATACTGTTGACCTTCTCCTGGTTTAGAGAGATTTTCCTTTCATTTCTGAGAGTAACCCAGACCCAAAAGACTTCAACATGATGCCCACCAACTATTGAATTAATCAGCTACACCAAAAATGCCTAAAGCCCTGGACTGACCTGAAACTAGTAATGTCTCAACCAGCTTAGACCCAACAGGAACCTGTATTTAACACTAGATCTTTAAAAAAGGAAATGGAGAAGAAATGGGGGAAAAACTAGCTTCTGTGCAATTTTCTCTCCATATTAGGAGTACATAAGAGTTATAAGGGCTTGTATGATGAAGGTGTGAGGAAAGGAAGTGAAGCAATACAAAAGACACAGATGGTTCTTGACATATGTCCTTTTTGCTGCTTAGCAACATGTCAGTGTACTGCATTCTTTTTTTTGTTTCAACTTTCTGCAGAAAGGATGTTTATACTGGAAGAACTGTTGTTTTGCAGAACCTGATGCACAACCTTCTGCAATGTCCGTAATGGTAAAGCAGCAGATACTTTGCACTGAAGAGAGCCCAGAGGGTTCTGTAATTGTAATACTAAAATATTTTCAAATGAGACAAGTATTCTTCAGTAGTGTGAGCCAGGCAAACCCAAGATGCCCCCCCTGAAGAATTTTCTTCTACTTTCTTTTAATAACAACTCTTTTAATTTATAGTGCTCTATTAAGACATAACCCCACCCCAAATCCATTACTGTAGGGCAATAATGTGAAGAACATTTGACAGTTAAAATTAGATAACCTGGACTTGTTCTGTTTGCCAGAGCCCCTTTCTTGAATATATTTTAAAATTATTTTTATTTCCTAAAGTCAGAAAATAATTTAGCCTATTATGAATATTTTTAATATAAAAGTATTCCTGTATAGTTAATTGTTACTCACTGGCATCTAAAGATCAACATTTTAGCTGCCCAGAACCTTCACATTTATTATCCTGCTATAAATGATGTGCATTTTAATTTCTACTGGTGGAATCCACATCACAAGGATCATAACCTCCGAGAACTTCCTTTTATATTCTCAGCCAAATTCAACCTTTTACTGCAGTAATACTTACTACCACACTGTTCCTGTGAATTAGTTGTGGAAGTGACCATACAATGGATAGAGCAGACACTATGTTTTTCATATTTTTTAAGTTTTGCACTCGTAACAGCAAAGACAGCCTGAGTTTTACTGGTATTAAAGGTGTTTTATGTCCTCTCAACAGCCCAGCAGTTTTATTTATGCCTGTTTTGTGTTTCCTTTGCCAAAATCATGCAATGTAGTCTTAACATAAATGAGAACAATTCCACAGATTTTTTAGAATACAATCCAGCTTTTGTACAATCTGAAGTACCTCTAATAAATACATAAATCTTCTGAGTACTTTTGAGCAATATTTTAGGTATGAATGAGGATATCTCTCAAGGAAAGGTTGCATCTTGCTGTTCAATATCAATCTGAGGATAAATAAGCTAGCATGGTCTAAGCAGGCTGTGCCACATAAGGTGCACACATAGGTGGTTAAAAGAAATGAAGAACATAAGCCCTCATAAATCTGCAGTTCTAGTCCCCCACAGACTCAGCAATCACATCATATAATCTTTTCCATGAGCTTACTGAGCTCTGCCTTAAAACCAGTCCATTTCTTCATCCACTGCTACTACTGATCCTACCCCATTGATCTGACGACTAGAAATGTTCTTCTAATTTCCAGCCTATATTCACTCATATCCATTTGTTTTAGTGTCAAGTGCCACTTTTCTCCCCCACTGATGTTTCCCCCCTTGAAGAGTGTGTGGACAGCAATCCAGTCTCTTCTCAATGTTTTATTACTGGACTAAACAAGCCACAACCTTTTACTTTGCAGAACATAAGCTTCTGTATCATTCTAATCATCCCTATAATCCTTCCTAACACTTGCTCCACTTGTATTTCATCTTTCTTAAAAACAGGTGTCCACATTTTCAAAAGGGAGCTCTCCAGTGCTGCTACAACATTAACATTTCCCTGTCTCTGCAGGAAATATCTCATTTGATACTTTCTAGGATCACATCGCTTTCTTCACAGCTGTATCACATCGGTGACTCATAGTTATTCTATGACTGATTGTTACACACAGGTCTTTTGCCTCCTCTGTCATTTTCAACTGATAAGTCTCTAGCAGAAATTCTTTTTAGCAGCCCTTAAGTGCCTTCGTACTCTTAAATTTCATCTCATCTCTATTACTTGAGTCTTCAAGGTCAGAACATTTTTCCTGTGTAATATTCTGATCATCCTTTATATTAATGATGCCTCACAAGATTTTGCCACCACCAAATTCCATTCCTCTACTTCTACATTTTGTGCCAACATCATTAATTAAAATGTTAGTCAAGTCCTCTAGATTGATCCTTGAAAAATTCTGCTGATATCTTCCTTCCAGTGTGACAGTTCTCCATTTAACATAACCTGTTGTCATCTCTTTTTTATTCAGCTCCATTGCATTCTGCAGTACCACCACTAACATCCACCTCTTGAACTGGACTAGTAATTTCCCATGTGTGATCCTCTATCAAATGCCAAACTCCGAATAATATCAGATCTACCACATTTCCTGTATCTAGGTATCAGTGTAGTTTGGGATAATAACTTTGATAAATCTGTGTTGCATTTGTTCGAATATTCTAATATTGTGGTTACTTAAAACTAATTTAAAGGTCAGACAAAATGAGACAGTAGTAAAGTTGTTAAAGAAATTTTATTTCAGAGCAACCCGTGAAATAAAGACAACTTATATGCAAGAAATTAACTGAAGCACTGAAAGATCAGCTATTAGCCAGCAGTGATCTAAAATGGTTGTAAGAAAAATGATAACTTATCATGTAGATTTGGTATAGAGCTTTAGAATACAATGTGTTGCAAGAAATAAACTTTCTGATATGAACTTGTGTTTTAAACATAACTATCTTTCTATATCTATTAACAAACTAAGCATTCATGCAACTTCATGATACAGAAAAAGAAGTGGAAAAGCACAGACGTATGAGAATATATCAGGTTTCTCATGGAAGATAGAGCATAGCAAGCAAAAGCTTTTATAAGTGCCAGGCAGAAAAATAAAAAATGACGAATAGATGAATTTCTGCTCTTCAGACAGATAACACATCTTCCAGGCTGGTTAGAGACTTGATTAGAGACTGATTAGCATTGTGCTCTAGCAGGGTTGTTGAGCTTGCTATTGCTAGAAAGTAAGTCAACCTCGCTGGAAGATCTGTAGCTGTTAGCCTAAATTCAGTAGTTAATACATGGCTGTGGAAAGAGTTTTGGAAGTTGTTCTGTGCCACTGGACCCAGTTTTTCCCGGAGCTTTTTAGATCTTTCCTGGGGAACTGTACTCACCCAGGAGGCAACCACTATGAATTGATAACAAGGATGTTTCTGAGACCATGTAACTAAATTAACATGCCTATCTGCAGCTGAAAGAAACATCTGACCAGACTGTAACACTGCAGTTTGCTTGAGCTTTAAACATCATGTTGAAAGAAACCACAGTAGTGAATATGGCTGTCTTATTTGGAGGGATGGTCTGAATGAAAGACTGCCCAGAGGCCAGCTGTGCCTCCTGGGATTGCCTTGCTGCCTTCTCCTGCTCCCTGGAGCTCCACAGCCTCCTGTTCATCACATGCTGGGAGTGCGCATAACCTTCATGACATGATGGAGGCTGCTTACGTGTCCTGTCATGGCTCAGGAGGCACGTATGACAGGCATGTGGCTGCCGTATGGTCGACTCCTGCTTTACCTGCATCACAGGACAACCACATCTGTAGTCAGACAACAGGACAGAGGGCCACCAAACACATCCCAAAGGGCCTTTGTAGGCTACTCCAGCCAAAAGGTTGGAAATATTGCCAAGATTATGTCAAATCTATCACCACTACCTATGCTGGTTCCCTCCAGAATATTACATTAAGGTCAGTTCTGCAGCCTTAGCTCCAAATCACTTAAAGATCTGGCTGTAGGATCTTTAAAAGACTGTTTAAAGCTCAGGAGTGATGACCCTTTTCCTCTGGTGCAATGTCACTCTCTACCACATGAATAAAGTTAGTCTCTGCAGCAGTTTCCTTCTCTCCTCAGGTAAGACTGTGACATGCACTTCCAGGCTTGAAGAGAACATTTTGAATTTATTTCCTTCACCCTGGACTTTGTTAATGTAAACCTGTAATGTAAAATGTTCCTACAATTTAAATATGATCTGTTCATGACAGTAAATGGGTTCCTACATTATCATTGCACTGAATTTAATCCTGTTTCTCAGAATCATGACAGAACACTAAGAAATTATGCTGCCACATCAGAGATTATTTAGTTATTGAAATTAGTCAAGACCTTCTGGGATACACTGTAACCTGCATGAAGGCAAAGTTAGAGTTAACAGGAGGAATGGTGGGAAAAAATAACCTAACCACACATTTTTTCTAAGAAGAAAAAACCAAGGAATTGGTTACAGACAACAAGAGCAGCAAAATGAAAAAATACATGGTCTGGAGAATGAAACACACGATATTAATTAAAAGATGAAATCTATTGTTTTCTGAATGAAGCTATAAGCCAGACTATCAGGCAGATTCCATTTCCCCCTACAGTTTCTGTATCAGAAGTGAAAGTTTTAAGGTCCAATGCCAATTACATTGGTAAGGACCAGCTGCAAAAAAAATTGAGGAAAATTAGCCGTTCCCTAGATTACCACAACAACTTCCTTTACTTTCTGTTAAAATGTTATAAATCAATAGCAATGTATTTTGTGTATTCATTAGATACAGTTGAACATAAGACTAACTCACATTTTTCCTATGCAATGAACTAGACTATACTTAATTTTCTAGAGCCATTTCTAGACATGTATGCCTGTGGGATTAAACTTCTTCTCCATATGCTTTTGTGCAGCAGTCTTGCGCTGAACGACAGTACTCTGAGCAGGAAAGTAAATGGGGACAGGCCCCAGTATTTCTTAACATGGATGGTAACAATAAAAATAAATAAAAAATAACAGAATACATTACTGCATGAGCTTTTTCCATTACTACAGGAACTGCAGGTGCCAGAATAATTCCTCATTTGCTATATAGGGAATATCGCTGGAACCTGCATTATCTCTAATGCCAAAGTTGTCTTTGTAACCCTTCCCGCGGGCACATGCATTTTACTCATCTCCCTCATGGAAGGTAGTATGTATTTGCTCACTCCTTTTTAAAATTCCTCTCCAAAAGAAAAATAAAGCAATCGGGGGGAGTACAATCTGTACAATGATCTTAAGAAAGGCTCAGAATGAAAAAGGAATCAGTTCTGCAACACGTTCCCTTCATTTCTGTGATCTCATGAGAGAGTCTTCCCCTGGGCCTTTCCTCAGCGATTGGAGGGTTTCTCTCATGGCAGGGACATACCTCCACGCCAGAGCAAGGCAACTCAGCACAAGATACCATTGACCCAGTTCCTGATGCTGCATCTCAGCTGGCCTCAACGTACGTGGCTCACGTCTGCCAGACCAGACCCTGCACCTCTCTCAGTTTGCAAGGGGTCCCCTTGGTGGTGTCTGGTCTCCTGGGGCAGCTTCTAGGAGCAGCCCCTGATACGGCAGTTATGGACAGGTGCAATATAATCTACTGGACAAAATTCTACTCTTAGATTAGTTGAAACCCCTAACAACAATTGCTTTCCAGCAGGTATAGTACAGGAAAAGGTTGGCATGAAGTTTTGTCCTTATCCCCTTACAGTGGAATGGATGTGAGTTAAGTAGGAGAATTTAATTCACCAAGGTGAACTTCTGGTTAACTACTACTATTTTTCCACTGTTTAATTCTTTTAATAATATAGTTTTAATTTGCTATGGAAGAAGAATTATTAATGGTTTAAACATACAAATATAATGACATCAAATAGCATAATGAACCTGTAACCAACAGTTAAGCATAAATAGCTCACTATTGTAAAAACTGTTAACCTCATTATTTTATACATATGTCTAAGGGGGGTGTGTGTCTGTGTACACCTACACGAACATATTCCAAATATAATCACTAGCAAATCTTGATTACAAAATAAAGGAAAACCTTTAAAAATCTTACTGATGAAGTGATGAAAAATCAGTATTATCACTTAAATTTTAGAAAAAGCACCTATGACAGGTCAACATGCCAAAGAGCTGCCTTAACATTTTATATTTGGCACGCAGAGGATGCGTAACTTGTACTTAATAGTTGAAGACGTCACCTAAACAGAATGCTCTTCAGATATTTTAAGCCATGTAAAATTCAGTATACCCTTTCTAACTTACAGCTTTTTTCCAAGCTATGTGACAAATGGCTATACAACTTAAACAAAATAAATAATATGTATCTAATTTGCAGATTCATCATCCACAGAGCTCTTTGGAAAATTCTTATGCACTGCTTTTACCTTCATGCATAAAATATGAACATGCACATTGCAACCACCACCAAAAATATTTTTATAGGATTTTCATCCCTCCCAGAGGAGTTAAAAACTCAGAATTCAGGACTTGAGTTTTACATTGTTCCTTTGAAAAATCTATTGTTCCCTTGCATTTATTAGGTTTTAATTTAGATACTCAAAATATATTCATTAAAAATCCTATGTAGGAAAGTAGCAACATATACCTGGACATAACGTATAGGATGAATTAAAGTGAAAGCTAAAGTAGAATCTACAGTCGGCACATTTTGGTCAGTCTTTCAGTGTTCAACTTTTCTCTGAGAGAAGCGGTTCCTACTGGGATGTTATTTAATATGGCAGACAGATTCTATCCAGCTGCTCCTTTTATGTCCAGAGAAACAGAAAAAACAGACTGGAGATGTCTTACTATTTCTTTTGCAAGCTCCTACTTTGAACAAGTTACTTAAAATACAGAAAACAGCTTACTGATTCTTTAATGAGTGTACTACATAGCACAACATTTGATCTTGTATGCAAGGCATTTCTTATAATGGAAAGTTATTTTACAAGAGAGTACAAAATTAAAGAAACTATTAACGGGAAAAATCATCAGCACACAGATACAAAGACTAAATACCAAAAAAGGAATAAATTGGTAATAAGATTCCTGGGATATTTGTGAGAAACATTACCTGTGCTATTACGTTAATTACATTAGTCATGTAAATCATAGATAGGTGAAAAGGTTTTTTAGAAGAAGGTGTTTGTTTTGTTTTTTTTTTCTTTTTTTTAATACAGTGATAGTCTCTGAATTAAACCAGCTAACAGTCAAAGTACTTCAAAAGCAACAGGAAACCATAGGCTGATCCATAGCAGCAAATCTTGTTTTCCAAAGCCTAAAAGTTTTAATTTATACATTGAAAATGTTCTTGGCTATCATAATTTTCCAGATATCAAAGGTAATGAATTTTATTACTACACTGTATTCTACAGCCCTATCCTCTTAATTTTATCAATCTGATATAGAATTTGACCCTGATAGTTAGAAGCTGAATATTGTCTTAATCATCCAGTGTCCCTACTGACTGCTCACTTGACAGTTGACCAAAATTCTTCCAAGAAATCCAAACCCTTCCAGTTTTAATTAACAGATTGTAGCTAGCATCCCTCCTGACTACGGGTGTAGAGAATCTTGTTAGATAGTCATTGTAATCAGATAAAAATGTGGAAATACCAACACTATTTCCTCTCCTAAAATACCACTGCTGTCAGCAAAACTGGCTCTCACCTGGAGAAGAGCTAGAAAACCACCTGCCCTCCTGTTGCAACACAAGAAAAACCGACTGCTAATTCTCAATACTCTTTTGCATTTACAAGATATCAAATGATATTAAAAATGGTGAATCACCACACTAGTGTCCCTCCTCCTGGAGAGACTGAAGGTTTTATTTTCACTTTTCTGTCACAATGAATCTCATGGAGAGTGCTACATGTTTCAATGCTGGACACACATTAGTTCTGTTGCAATTCTCCTGAAATTACGCATTAGATGGGATAGTATGGCCTGGAGATAGACTCACAATTAACTGATATTTCTTTTTAAAATCCTAGGTTGGAGTGCCTGAACATTGTCAGAAAACAGATTTGTACCTAATGCAATGGAGGACTTACTGTTTAAATATTTAAACTGTAGTTAGCATCGTTCAGTAATCTAGATTGTCTTTATGAGATTATGGGATGTTCTCTGGCATATCAGGTACAAAACAGAGAGGCCAAATAGTTGGGCGACATCCTTGTCTTACTTCTCGGGGACGGTTTGTACTTCTAAGGGAGGTTTGTGCACATAGCTAAATTTGGGACGCTTTTTGGGTACACTGCTCCATTTCAGTGTGTGCCAATATATCGTCTTCCCTATTGTTTTGTTCCATAGCGAAGTGACATGGGGATAGCGTGTGTTTACAGATGTTCTCGCAGTAAAAGTTGTTTGGAGGAAAATATTCAGCTTTTCAACCATGTTACATGCAAGTGTGTGCTACCTGATATTAAGTAAAAGCCTCAACAATAGCAGCATACAATTCTTGCTCAATTATATGAGGTATCAGGTGTCAGTCAATGGACAAGATCCAACATACAACATGACAAGTTGAATGTGTTGGGATATTCTAGTGAAAAGCTGCTATATCAATTCAATTTCAGCTAAGGGATGATGAAGGTGCTTTCTAAGGCTTTTGTGCAGGAAAAAAAGGAGTTAGTAAATGATGGCAAGAAACTCTTCTTCAAACATGAAAACATGGTGTTAGGTACTAAGGATCCTGGCTAATAGATACCATATTCCTGCTGTCTTTGTAGTAAGATCACATGACTCCTTCAGTGTTTTGTGACTATTTTACCTTTCATGAGACTTCAAAATTAAACGTAGTTTCAAAAAGTTAAACTCTCCACCGAGGGTTTGCATTCCGTATACATCTAAAACAGCTGTCCTTTACATTTCCTCATTAAGCACACAGGGAATACCAATATTAAATTCAAGACAGACACATGTTCTGTTTCTCTTTCAACAGTGTGAAGTTCAAAAGAATAAACACTGCCTATTGTTAATTAAACAATATATACACTCACGTTATTTAAATCCATTTTCAAAACACATGGGCTGAGCACTGAACTGCATAGCTGAGTCACACACCAAGACAGAAGCCAGTAAAAATTACAGCTGTCCACTGCAGCTGTGGTATCCATTATGCTGGGATTTAACAACAGACAGCAATAGAAATCCCACTACAGGCCAGAAAGCTAGGGAGAAGAATGGACTACAAATCAAGGCAGCAACATCGCTGTTGCACTTTTAAATGGCATCTCTCTATTAGAGATGTCTAAGTAATTGATAGGCAAATTGTGACAATATTATAACAAAATTCTTAAAATGGATCACTGAATGTTTAAGTTTTTTAAGAATACAGCTAAGATCTGAACTTCACGTTCATGTGACTTTTTTGACGGAGTCTAATTTAATGTGGAGCTGCTTGGGTAGTTTTTTGTTCTGGAAAGTTTACATTCTTGAAACTCATCATCGAGATGCACAGTGCCAATAGGTGTCCTAACAACAGCTGGACTTGTGACTTGTCACACGAAACCAGAGAGGCTGGTGGGTATGTCCTGTCCTGTCTGTCACACACCAGGTAGAGAAGTGAGGATCAAGAATATGTCCTTCATGGATGCAGCAAGTAAAGTTTTCTAGTTTTGTGTGAAGGGACATGCGTATTCCCAAGGATATAACCTGCAATTGAAACACTCCTAAAAGAAAGGTGACACCCAGACAAAAAAGTAATATGCCTGCAGATTAACTTTACCTTAGTTGGTTAGTTTTGTGAATGAGTATATGAGTATATATCAAAACCATCTAATATATTGGCACAATTTTTGCCAATAGGTGGAACACATTCTAAAATAACTCGCCTTAACTTGACAGTAGGAAATTAATATGTATCCCAGGGTGCTGACTTGAATTTTAAACTTGGTAAAAGGCAGCAGTTGTTCACTTGGCCCAGCCAGACAGGTCCTGATAATTTTAGGGGTCTAATCTGACCCTTTGCTTCCCCAAATCCTGTTGGAGATTTGTCCATTCCTGTACCACAGACAAAATTGACCTCTAAACAACAACAAAAAAATAATCAACCAGCCCTCCTGAGGTTTCTCCTTGCCTCATTACTCTTTGTTATGGTGGGGTCTACTCCCAGTGGCTTTACCTGCAGGCAACCTTCTGCCCACACCCTAAGGAGGCTCTTGAAAATCTACTACTATAGTTTTCATTTCAGAAAACACCTTTTGGACTTGAGATGGCAGCAGTGATTTCAGAAGGCAGATCAGTTTTTGGAACACATTAAAATATACACTGAAAGCCACTACTGTTAAGTTTTGACAACTTTCCTTGGTATATAGTTGTAACCCATTTTTTCTAGAAATCCAATGCCTGAATTTTTGGGGGATTTGCATCATCATAAACCTTACAGCTACAATGCAGCTATACATACGTGATGAATTTATAGGTGCCCTTGCTATGAGGCTGAAAATTCCCCAAAAGTTCCAAAGAATATAATAAGTTAAAAGCAATATAAAAGTTTAAAATAATACAAAATATCAAGGAAAGTAAAACAAAATCAGAAAGCACAGTTTTGAAACATAAATTATTCCCTAGAAAATGCTGCAGAAGTTATGTGTCTGAAATTATTTCAATGTTGCAAAATAATGCAGAGACATTTGATACCAGCTCTCCTCAGTGCAGTCTGGGATTGCAATAGCTTTGGTTACAATTTTCATGATATACATAGGATTCTTGCAGTTCTCAAAATAATTTCTTTAGGGATATTTCAAAATATCGCTTGGAGATTGGAAGAATTCAGAAAGAAAACTGGATTTCCTGTGGCGTCTTGGTGTTTGGGCTCTGGCTGAACTCCCAGTGAAACCTGTGAGATCAGCAAGTACTGGCTTTTCAGCCTTACATCACAGATCTTCACAATGGGGACTTCACAACAGTTCGTATGGGGTGTTCAGCACAGGGACTATTGTCACCAGGCAAAAGAAAACCAAAAATAGTTAAGTGGTTGAATGGAAGTCAGTTTTCCCTGCCAAATCTTTGGGGACTACGTCAAGTCCTTAAAACTACATTCATGCATTTGGCCAGTTCTACAAGATCTTAGCCTTGCTTCTCCTCAGACTAATCACGGATGGGTTGTGCCTGAAATATCTGCAAGATGTAGAGGCTATCAAACAAACCAAAGCTTTCCTTTCAGCTGACCTACTGCCTGGGCAAGGTTTCAGCCTTGAAGGAGTACGCAGCTGGGGAGAGCAGGTCCCCAAACCAACAGTCCTTAACGTGCATGCTCAGTGGAATGGTACTTCTCCAGACCTACTTCCCTGGCATCTCCCAACACCAGCTCTGATGATTAGTTCTGCCTGCAGGTTGCAATTTCTTCTCTGCAATTTCTGTTATTTACCTCCTGTCCTGTCCTAACTTTGTTTTGTTCTGTTTTATTGCAAGTAGTGGCTCCGTTTCACATGACTGAGCACAGCTGCATGAGACAGGACCTGCCAGCACATTTTCTCACCTTTTTAAGGGTGGCCTAGCCAGTGTAATTGATGCAATTGCTATCTGAGTCAGCTAGCAATTGCCTGGCTGAAAGGGATAGATGGGTGAGAGATCATAATTATTTTTCAATTTTCAAAAAATCGGTAATTTGTTTTCTTGTAAAAAATATTTTGAGTTATCCTAGGTTTTTTGTTGTCTGATCAATGTCAGAAACATGTAGGAAATACCTAAATGCTACAAAAATATTTCAGTTGAGGAGGAGATATATAAACATTTCTATTTGAACCAGATTTAAGACTTGCTGTCAGTCATTATTTTTACATAATTCTTCACGATCTTGTTTCTCTTTTCAAAAACATTAATATGATTTCACCATGACTGCAAAACCTCAAAAACTGCATTTTTGTTTTATAGAACAAAAACTTTTCCTGGTAGTCACCTATTTCCATTTATCTAAAAATGCATTGTACAAAGAATTCTGAGTCACTATGAACTGTGGAATAATAACACTCTTCTAAGTTTCTTTTGAAATGCGTCTGGAAGTTGTAACTTTCTGAAAATAAATTTGCTATTGTATTCTGTGTAACTTCAGCACCAAATCCCAGTCTCTGCTGCCCATCCATGCACAGAGTTGAGTTTTCCTTTTAACTTAACAGTCAAGAGAGTTCAAACAGATCAGACCCCTGGTCACAAAACAGACTTTCAGAGTATCTGCTTGTGGAAGGCTCTTTATCCAAGTAGAGCTAAGTCAACAAAGGTCCCAAACCTGATGAACATCTGCACCTCAGCACAACAGCAACTGGGGCTTCCTCTCCACCCTTTCCAATACAGGATGCACACACCCAGCTGTCGAAATACTCCCTAAACAAGCAAAATATAAAATCTGTGTCTGAATGCATCTTCCCTTCCCTTCCTCTTCCAAGAGAAGGGGAAAAAAAAAGAGACTAAAAAGCCACAATAACTTATTTTTGGAAAAAAAAGGAGTTACATGTTGTCTTTTTTCAATATAATACAAGTGGTTTACACAAAGAAAGCACGAAAAATGTAGAATGCTAGGGTTTGTATTTAATTGCCAGCATGTGTATTTTAAAATATTCTGGATTTTCAGGCAGGTAAATTCATAATGTGAATACTGCATTAATATTGTAGAATATGATCCTGCGAAAGAGTTATGCATGTATTAAACTTTACATATACAATGAGCCCCATTGAATTCAGGAGCTGGCTTGAAAGACTACTGCAAATGACACAGTTCCAAAAATAATGAACTGCATTATTCATTACATATATAAGAAAATAGCGCAGTATATACATATGTATGCCTGCATACACTTTTATTATAGACAAGAGCTCCAGTTAAGTTTGCTTAATATTTTTTAATATAATATGTTGGTTTCAGTTGCTTATGTCTTTGCCAAGCTGTAATTATTTAGCTGAAATTTTCCAGGCTAGATATTTGTCTCAGATGAAATTTTATTTTTTAACTTGCAACAAAAGCAGTTTCTGTCATTCCAAAAGAAAAAGGAGGTTAGGGAAACATGTTATTTGCCTGTGTTTTAAAAAAAAAAACAAAAACAAAAACAACAAGTCAAAACCTTCTTCATTACTGGGAAGCTCAAATGCCTCAATGCATTGAAGGAAGAATAGGAAGCATGGTTGGATGAAGAGAAAGGGTAAAATGCAAAGGTTTCCTTAGTATCCAGGATATGGTTGTTACTGTGATTGAAAATCCACTTCTCAAAAATCTATACTTTTCACACAATAAAACACATCAGAGGCCGTTAGATCAGTCACCTCAGCCACCAAATGTTCTGTCTGTACTGACCATTCTCTCCCCTTCAGATCTGGCTGCTGAAGTACATCTCTTAGAGAGGGAGTTTTCTGTAGCTGCCAACTGCTACAGAAGAAATGGTTCAAGAAATGAAGACTTATTCTGGCAAGCAAAAGATTCCAATAATTCTCACGACAGTGTTTGTTTGCTTTGAAATCGTAGAAAATGGGATTATTTTTTTTATACCTCAAGAATATTTCAATAATATCAAGGTTGCTGGCTGACTCAGGAATGACATAAATCTCACGGTAGCAGATGAAATTTTACATCTAAAACTGTCAGTCATGCAGGACTTGACTGAAACAGCCAATGTTAAGTGTCCGGTGGCATCTGAGACGCTGTAGGATATCTGAGACATCCCCATGGGGCTGGCACAAATGCCACAGACCTCTGGAAGACAGGAGGCCAAGGCAGGCAATGCGAGGACACTTTGAATGGCTCTGGCCATTCTCGCTCTGTAACTGAAAGCAAACCCACAGCATCACAGCACTTCACAACACATGAACTAGAAAAGATGAAGAGTTTGATTGGGAGGGTGAAGCGAAGAGATTAAATAAGAGCTAATGTTTTCAGTACAGAGAAGTGAAACCTGAAGGTGTCATACTATGGTAGCTTAAACTGATGTAATTCACAGCTACCATATGCCTGTCCTTTCTTCCATATATCTATATTTCTCTCCCTGTCTTTCTATTCCAGCCGCATGGTCCCTCCCTCTCCTTTGCACCACCACTAGCGCATGTGCAGTCAGGTGGCGAGCGAGTTTAGGGAGCTGCTGTGGCAGGGAAATAACCCAGCATTTAAAGTAATTATGCTTCCCTGGACCTGCATTTTGGAAGATGCGATGTAAATGAAATTTGGGGGAAACATGGGAGAAGTAAAAGAACTATTTAATCTAAAAGAGAATGTTGATGTGACAAAAAATAGCTCTAAGCAATCATGGAGAAATGTAATCTAGAAATTACAAAAGAGTTTCTAAGCATTACTGCCTTGTATTCTAAAGTAACTTTCTGGCAGCAGTAATGAGAAAATAGTCCTAAATAATGGAGCTTGACCAATTTAATGAAGGCATTATATGACGTGGTGGCCTGTGGACCACCCCACTGAACTTACTGCATTTCTCTCTTATACCGCTTTACTACTGTCATTCAAAACCAAACTGCCTGTTTGCAAAAGCAGCATGCAACGATAGGCACCAGTGAGATCTGTTGATGCCCTCCAGAGCGTGCAAGAACCTGTGTGGGCTCAGGATAATGTGTACCTTAGTCTGTTACCAGGTGCAGTTGGAGCAGTTGTCTGTGGACAGCTTGTAACCCACCGTATGAGGGTCTCAGGCTGAGAAAAGCGCAGGTTACTGAGCGTGTCGTGTTTATGCCCTCCTTGCACCTACTGCTGCAGTGCCTTGCACTCAGTACTAATCATGCAGGAGGACCCTTTCAGCATCATGTCAGAAACTCAAAAGTTAGTAAACAACCGTGTTACTGTTGCTTTTTCAACCCTCAGTTGAGGTCTTGTCCTTGTGTGCAACTTTTAATTACATGAGCTCCATTTATTTTTTCCACAGACTTGTAAAGGGATCATTTAAAAACATTCTGTTAATATACTACATATGTCCTGACTTACATGCGAGGTGAAAGTAGTTCCTACCTACGAAACTCATTCCAATGGGTTTGTCAGGCTGACATGAAGGTAACTCTCTGCTCCAGTTCCTCATTTCACTGCATGCTATAGTTCATGTATTCCCTTAGGACACAATTCTTATTTTTAGAGAAGCCTCTATTTGCTGACTGTTGTGAAAGGAACACTCAGGAGATGCGATTAGCAGTCACTTGTTTCAGTAAACATTGAATGTAACATATGCCTCTCAAGTAATGTGTATCCAAACATACAATTTACAAATAATTAACATCATGTTAATTAGTCACATTAATTTATGCCACTTTGTGGAATTATTTCCTCAGAGTCTTTAGGAATGCTGCCAGCAGTTTGAGCCAAAGAGTGTGAAAATTTGCTTGAAGTAACTGTTGTGACTGGCTGTGACACACAGCTTGAACAACAAGCGACTAGGGGCCATAAAGACTGATGGAAGATCAGGAAGCCGTCAAGGTGGATTGCTGCTGACACCGCACGGCACTGGCAGCAGCCGGGAAGCGCTCCCTGGGCAGGGCTCGCGCACACGCGCACGCCTCCGTGCACCCTGCCCCACGCCTCTCTCAAAAAAACATGTGGAGGAGGTGATCAGCAATATACTGACAAATTCTTGTAATTACTGTGGATTATTTCAGATGATGAATCTTAGAAAAAAAGCTGTTGAAACCAAACATAACTTCAGAACTGATAAATGCCAAAATTAAGCTTTAACTTCTCAAAAACAAAAGAGAAGCCATTTGGAATATTGGCACAATCTCAAAAAAATCAGGCACGGCTATTCTTAAATGTGTGAGGATGGAGCTACTAAACACAGCTGTACATTTCAGTAATACAATATGAAATATGCCTTGTATAGAAGAAGAAAAAGAGTTGCCATCTAAGAATTGAGATGTTGAGGCCAAACACAGTAAGGAACAAAAGAAATTATCTTCAGTCACTTATGTTTTGCAATCAATAGCTCTGCTTTCATAAATCATGATATATTAAAACTATGTAACATTTGTATTGGCGGCTGCATCAAAAGCAGCATGGCCAGCAGGTCAAGGGAGGTGATTCTGCCCCTCTGCTCCGCTCTGGTGAGACCCCACCTGCAGCGCTGCGTCCAGCTCTGGAGCCCTCAGCACAGGAAGGACATGGACCTGTTGGAGTGGGTCCAGAGGGTGGCCTCAAAAACAATCAGAGGGACGGAACACCTCTCCTATGAGGAAAGGTTGAGAGAGTTGGGGTTCTTCAGCCTGGAAAACAGAAGGCTGTGAGAGACCTTATTGCGGCCCTTCAGTACTTAAAGGAGGCTTATAAGAAGGATGGTGACAGTCTTTCTAGCAGGGCCTATAGCAATAGGACAAGGGGTGATGGTTTTAAACTAAAGTAGGGTAGATTCAGACTAGACATAAGGAAAAAATTTTTTACAATGAGGGTGGTGAAACACTGGAACAGGCTGCCCAGAGAGGTTGTGGAGGCCCCATCCTAGTAAACGTTCAAGGTCAGGTTGGACGGGGCTCTGAGCAACATGATCTAGTTGAAGATACCCATGCTTACTGCAGGGGAGTTGGACTGGATGGCCTCTAAAGATCCCTTCCAACCTAAACCATTCTATGATTCTATGATTGCAACTGTTCAATTTTTAGGAAAAATAAAATTACTTCAGATAAGTAACTGACCGGGCAAGAAATTGCATCACCAATTTCTCTTAAAGCACCAGAATTCCAGTCCATCAAAGATGCTTTCCCAGAAATATTGGAATCATTGTAGGTTTTCTAGCAGACCCGGTTGAGCTAGCTACAGAAATAAACAAAGAAGTAAACAGACACTATAAAAGACACATATATAATTTTATATATATATATATATGTATGAAACCCACTGTAATCCAAGTATTACAAGTTGTTTTGGGGGATGCTTATCTGGCTCATTTTGTCTTTCATTGTCTTTATTCTTTAAAAATAATGAACCAGACTCTTGCAGGACAGTGAACATGTGAAAACTACCCAGTAAAGTGCAGGATGCCACTGAGAATTTGAAAGCAGGGTATCTTTCACAGGGTTTAGATATACTTTGCCCTTCAAGGTGACTGGGAAGGAAGCCATAAGACTCTTCGCACTCTAAAAGCTCACTTGGTAACGCGCAACCATTCTCAACGCATATCCATTCTAAGCTTATTTTAAATGGTAGGAGAGGTACCCCATATTTTCTTGGAGCTGGTGAAAAAATATCCATTACTGCTCAGATATTTTTGGAAGTATCTGTTACAGAATAGAAGTATATATGCCTAGGTAGCATTTTGAAGGAGTAACTTCAATGACTCGGTTCAGCTGCTCTAAGGATGCTTACATCCTTACATTCAACATCCTCTAAGATAAGGACATTGAAAATATTTATATTTATATAGGCCTGGGTTCTGTGCATGAGGTCTCTGTATTTGCAGGGCTGTGGCACCTTCCTCTGTTGAGTCTGATTCTTTGACAATTAAATAAGATTTTCTCCTTGTAATTTTTAATGCTACTTCTGAGCCTCTTGCTAGAGCACCCAATCTCAATGAAAAGCCCCCGCAGTACATTCAGGCACGTACGTCTGGACAGATGGCATGCTTATTATATTCAATAGGAACACTTCAGTTCTACCTGGTATTGTACCACCCCTCAGCCCCGTTCAATGTGGCTGTTGTGCTCACCTGTTGTCTATCATGTTATTTTTCAAGTGTAAGTTCTTTCACAGTCCTCTTTTACATACCATTCATTACATGTGCAAATACAGCAGCAACACAAAAGGAACCTAAGTACTAACTGGCCACAAAAGAGACCATATTAGAAACAGGTGCCATTAATTAATAAAAATCAATGGCATGAGACATTGCCATTGACAATGCTAGAGACATCATAAGAAGGAAGAGTCTAATGCAGGAGACAATAAATTAGTTTCTCATTTGGGTTGAAACATAATTTCTAAATTAGTTTGAGTTTAATTTATGATTTATACACTCTGTGGCCAAAAGGGACTGCTCTGATCATCTAGTCTGACCTCGTCTATACACAGGACAGAATTTTTCTGAGATGCAACTCTTTTAAGACTTATCTCATTTCATTTTAGTTTCCAACTGATGAGTCTGCCACCTTCCCTGGTGAGCTGCTCCCATGCTAAATTACCTTAATATGAGGAAAATCTGTCTGCTTCAAGGCTGAATTTGCCTAAATTCAACTTTTACCCACAGGACCCTTATGTGCCTTTGTTTGCGACATGTAAGCTTCCATCAAGCCCGTCTTCCATGGGTAATATCCATGTCCAGTCCTAAAGTTATATCTGAACCATCAAGTGATTCAGCTCTTTCTGCTTCTTGGATAATTCCTTTAAGACTTCTAATTGTGTGTTATCCAGGCCTTTTGTTTCTATAGCATTTAATTATAGCACATACTGTTTCACATTCTTTTTCACTGCAGATGGTAAACTTCTCATTTCATCCACCATATCATCTCCTACTTCTCTTCACACACGGAACAGAATTATTAATTGAACATTTCTAACTTTTCTGTATTATTTGATTTTACATTCTGCATATTGCAATGGACCTAGTCTAGGATTAAGGTAATTTTTATTCCTAATATCCTTTAAAATCTTTCTTACTATTTTAATTCTATTTCTACTTATATCTTATTGATTTCTTTAGCTTCTCTTATCCACTGCATGTATTTTTAACCTGTAATTTAAATTCACTGCTTCTACTTTCACATTTTCCAATTATTTCTATATTTACTTGTATTTACTTTTTAAAGACGATTCTACATGTCTTCTATCAGGGACTTTTCAGAACTTTTTTTCACTTTTTTATAGTCATGGCTTTTGGATCAACCAGTACAATCTTTTTCAACCGTACCAAAGGTTTACAATTCCAATTTTAAATATACTATTGTCATCATTTATGCCAGAAGGCATTTCAGCTTTGGTAAAAACCTGAGGTTTTTTAAAGTATTAAATGCAGACATTATTAGCTGGTGCCATAATTTCTATTCACAGATATAACAGGCTCATGAATATGAAACAAATGCTTTTTAGATAATCAGTTAACTCTTGGTTCATCAGAACCCCATGTACTGGGCAGTATTTCCTGTGCTAATGAATCGGCATCTTTGCTTTAGGAATTCAAAAGTATCTTTGATTCCAGTTACATCAAAATTCTCCATCATGCAGCAACTGGAGAATCTTCATTTCACTAGGATTTATGTGCCTAGCGGGGAAAGCCTTTTCTTCAGAGTGTATCAGGTTTAGCAGTGAGTACCTTAGTTGGAGAGAAAGCAAGAAGGAATACGGGATTCCATTTCTGTCACCTATATGCACTGAAAAATGATGAGCCATGTGCCTCTTCAGAAACTTGAAGAGCTTTTGGCTCATATTAAGATGAATCACTAAGATAAGAATGGATATATCATTTGGTCATTTCTTGAAACCATGTAAAATCATTCCCTGAGGTACGCTTCTGTGACTTTTCCCAAACCCTTATTTACCTTTTCTTTTAATCCAAAGCAACTGTTTTATTTAACCACTTCTCAGTGGAGAGCACTGTAAGGCCCCTGTGAAGTTCTCCCATAACATTTAGTCTAAACCTTCCCTTTTTCACTGTTGGCTGCAGTTCTCATCCAGACCACGCTCATCGCTCTTCTCCCTTTCAAACTGGACTTGCCTGAAAGGTGGGTGGTGTGTCCATACCCATGCAATTACAAGGGTCTCACAAAGTCCCCAGAAGCTGGTTCCTGCTTTATCAGGGATCCCTTTATGGTTTTGCTGTGGCAAAGAGTTGTGGTAATGAATTTTGGGGCAAAGACTCTCAACACTATGGTGATCTAACGTCTAATGATCTCAACAACTAAGAAGAAAATATTTCAACAACTAAGAAGAAAATATCATCTTGGAGACAATAGCATGTGTACATCCAGCTAAAAGTGTTTCTTTGTGCTTACATATGGAAGCAGAAGAGAAGATAGCCTTTAAATTCTTATGTAAGCAAAGGCATGAATAAAGCCAGATATGTGCAAAGGCTTCTTACGAGAAAGGACTCAAAACTGTGGCCATAGACAACTGAACGAATAGAGATGTGAATTCTCCCATGGGTGGGGGGTTTCGTTGCTGATGTGGTAGTATCTCCATCTATCACAGAAACAGTCAGATGCATGCAAAAGCACAGTTACACAAATGAGTTTAATTTACACAGCCAATCCTCAGAGCTGTATGTTTGCATGTGACCTGTGCATTATTTGCTTGATAGGCAATCACAACCAAACTTATACTTCCCTATTAAATATATTAAAAATGCAATATTTAAAGCTTCTTCAGTGCCTTGATGTAAATGCTTTATAGTTCATACTGGTGGATGACTAACTATATTAAAGTCCACACTGAATCAGTGCAGAGCACAGACTTGTTGTAGACATTGTACATGTATTAACTTTTGGGAAAGATTATAGTCTAGAAGTGGAAGCTATTTCTAAGTGTTGCTAGTATGCTTGTGTGTCATACACATTTGTCTGGAATTTTTGTTTTGTTCCATTTCTGAGAGTTTTTTGAAGAGTGAAAATTGGACCCCATTTGTTTGTAACACTAACAGACTCTCAGCAAATCCGCGTTAGGGTGAGACTGGATTCCATAAAGGAAAGGACTAACAAAAAAATTCATCCTTTTAACATGGGATCATGTGCCTGTGTGGGCAATGTGTATCTACAGTTCAAAATAGCCTAAACTCACTTTAGATCTTAGGCTGTCAAGTTATCTTTGTACAACCTTATAGGCAAGCATAAATTGCAGAAAATAATTTCTAATAAAACCACAGGCAGTGGCCTCTAGCATAACCAAAGTGGGAGAGGGAGAGCAGCAGTGACCAAGACAAGCAGAAACGTATGGCCACATGCTGCCCCACTGATGTGGGACCACACAACCTGGAATCCAAGGTTATGTTTTAATAAATGTCAATGCAGAATTGAAAAGATACTTTAAAAGGCATTTATGCTGTGTGATCATGTCTTCATACTGGTTTATCTCTATATGAAAAATACATAGTGAAGGGAGTGAAGACAACAAGGGTTTAAAGGAAACTTGGTTTTTTTAGCTTTTTGTTTTCCTTTGAAAGCCTCCTTAGACATATGTTTTTGCTTAGAACAGAGGTGAATAAATCAGTTGATCAGCATTCCCCTAGAGCTGCCTGTATTAACTTTCTTGGCATGATCTCATCACTTAAGTCAATATGACTTAAGAGTTTCTCTAACAGTTTATTCGCCTCTAATTCCATACTGTTCCTGAATCTAAACTTCAACCTACTGAACAGAAAAATGGAAAATTTGTAGGAACAGAGAGCCCAGAGATTTACTGTCATAAGAAGCAGAAGTCCTCATCGCAGACGTGAATTAGTGAGCTACTTTTCTTCGCACATAAAAAGTTCTCCATATGGTCAACTTTGTGTTTAGGAGTAAATCAGAAGTATTCCAGAAGGAAAGTAATCGTTGTACCTTTCCACGGTCCTCCATATTACTAAACTGAACACATTTATCTCTCTCCTCTCCAGACTTTGCTGCATACCACTTAACTGCAAACGCCAGACACTCCATTTGAAAAAGTATATTGTGGGGAACCGCCACGTGGATGTATTTGGAGACACTGGCTCTTTTTCTTACCACTTGTGAACACATTCAGGGAACAAGTAGATGCAAATCACCAATTTGTTCACTCAGATGTTTACTTATCGGCTTATTTTCCTAAGTGACTACATACTTACAGCCAATAATGAGGCCTTCGTTTGCACCTAACAAAGGCGCGTTTGGAAATGAACAGATGTAGGATGCAATTTGGCAGCCACAGCCTGTCCCCAGTAGCAGGTTGTACAACCAGGCAGAGAGAAAGGAAGAAGAAACACGCTTGTACTCTAATCCCTGCATCGTCCAAGTGAGGGGACTGTGGGCACCCACATAAGCGGATCGGCTTTTGTGGAGACACAGGAGCGCGGTGTGGCTGGAAAGTGGCAGGATCGTGCTGCGAGGCACTGCCAGGGGTGGGTGTCGCAGCAGGCGGTGGTGCCAGCAGTGCCGTTGGCCGGCAATAACCTCCAGCAAAGCCACATGGAGGGAGGCTGTGTCCCCCAGCCGTGCCCCCTGCGGGCACACTGCGCCCAGAGCTGCAGCCAGGCGATGCAGAGCCATGCAGCACCCTCCCCGGCAGTGCCTCAACTGCCACAGAAGAGCCTACAGTCAGTTCAGGAAACAAGACCAAATGGGCTGGGGGGACTTCGCACAAGAAAAGACTTTCTGCATCAGTGAACAGATTCTTTTGCCCCAGAACCACTCCTGGCAAAAGCTGAGCTTTCTCCTAGCTCTGCCTCAGTCGGCTGCTAACAAAGCACGAGCAGGTAACAGCACAGCCTGGCGTGTGGTCTCCAAGGGGCCCTGCCTTCCCACAAAAACTGGCCATCAGCGAAATAGACATGAACAAATTTTTTTTTGCTCTACATCAGCACACTCTGCTGAGACGTCTGCTGAAAAGAAACATTTGCACTGAAGAGCTGCAGTCAGCGGGAGCTCACCAGGGCCCCCTCAGCTGCAGCAGCACACGGCCCTGCACGGGACCTTCCCTCCCAGGAGTCCCAGCAAGATTAGCTAAGAGGGATGGCATTCATACATCTGAAAAGTACCAGAAACCCTAATAAAACACACATTTTAGCATTCACTCAAAGAAGCTAACTGCTTGATTTCCTCTCTGATCAGCACCGAATTTTCATAAAACAGCAGAACATTTCTCAGATCTACACACAAAATTTGATTTAGTTTTCCAGGCACATGCCTTTATCTTCTCCTCATATAAATTAAAGTGCTTCTAGGTTGTTGCTTTTTTTTATTTTGGGTTGTGGGGTTTTTTTCCTCTTTGACTTATTTTCACCCTCTTCTCTTCTTCTAATTCACATGCATTGCTCCTGGACATGCCAGTCTTCTTACAATAAATAAATCTAAGGTCCTGACCACTGGGAACATTGGAAATCTTGTAAAAAAATTGAGGGCAAGGAGCTAGTTTTGCCAAGTTTGACAAAATATAATTTGGGTTGTCACATTATGTCTTTGAAGCCTTTCCTTGTAATTTCAGCTGGATAGAGCTGCACACACTATTACCATCCTTTGTGTAAGAACTGTTTCTTGTGCCAGTATTTCCGGTGCAAGCAAATCCACCCCTTTATAGGTTGGTCATACCTTCAACTTTCCTTTTTGTTCTACTGAATTATTTCTGAGGCAGAATGTCCATTGACATCAACAACAGCGTTACTGACGTAGTGAACAAAAACTGAAGAACAAGAAGATCACACTTCAGCAAAGTAATAATCCACAGGCTTAAATTTAAGCATCTCTCTGTTGAACTGGTGTACTGATCCAGAATTGATAAAATGTGAACACATGGAAGTATATTATTGTCCTATTTTGTCTCATCAACTTATATATAAGAAATAAATCTATTAAAACATGAATAATAATAATATTAGAATACATAAGACTATAAGCTAAAGTAAAATATAATTGAAGCGTGGTGTCCTGTTATTCTAGCTGGCTCATATAGCAACTTGTCCAGGGCAGAGTATTTGATCTTCTGGGGAAGATTTAATAATATCTCTGAGCCTTGTACCGGCATTTGTAAAGAAGGATTACCTATAGTTGATTATTTTAACTTTTTATATTCCCAAGCAAATACCCTATTTCCCACCAAAAAACAACCCCACAACGTTCATCCTCTTCAGTGGTTCTTTACTCCAGGTTTAACAGAACCAGGATATAAATTCAGGACCAATGCTCTTTTTGTTATTTAGTCTACTTAGCTACAAACACAGAACTGTTTGGTAAAAGACTATTACAAGTTGCTCTGTGGTGCATTTTTGGGGAGAGCAGCTGCACTTTGGAGGAGGCTTGCATGAGCTACTTGCCCTAATTAGGCTTTAATCTACAAATCCCATTATGTAGATCAGTTTGTATTACTGTAGTTGCATTTAGAATTGCCCTTCACATTGTACTGGAATAAGCACAGGGCAGACACAAATATTTTCAGATGGCTACACAAAGTTTTAAGGCTTGCATTTTCCAGACTAAATTGCACAGGAGTCACATAGCTACAAGACCACGCAGAGATTTACCAACACCCTGCTTAGCGTCAAGCTGATCTCACATCTTCAGCTGACATTTTTTACACTTTTTTTAAATACATGCTTTGTTAGTACTCCATATAGCCAGCAAGACACATTCCTTCAATTCTAAGTGCTTAGTACACATTACATTTGGAATTTTTTTTTAAGGTCAAAATAAACTGCTCAGAATAGATGGGTCTGCAACAAATCAGGATAACAGAAAAATAAAAATAAAAATGGGTACAGCCCCCCAACAGCTTGTTGGACTAAATCTGTTGCTGAAACAAAAAGCACACAGCTCCTCTGCTCATCTCTTAAATATTTCCAAACACTTCACGCTAACAGTTTACAGTACGTATTTTATACAATTCCTACAGACTGTGAAATGCAAGTGTTGTTGAAAGCACTGATGAAATCTACCTCCATTTAAGACTGTGTAGTGATAATTGTGCAGGAACACAGGCACAGTGTGGAAGCACAGTTTGCGTGAGGGTCAGCACTAACTCCTCATGATTAGGATGGAATTAGTAATCAAGGATTAGTAGTCATTTGAACCCCTTTTCACCTACATCTGCTTTCAGTCTATACCAAATGAAGATGTCTGATTTTCAGCTTACCCACAACACCGACCTGTTTCTGCACAGAAAATGTTAAAGAGTGTTTCAGCTCAGTTTATGGGCAGATGAGTCACTACATATATCTGTGCTGGAGAGAGTTGTGTTGTAACTTCACCTGTACAGGCAATAATGGGCACTCGGGATAATGCTTCGTGCATCGTGGGAGTCAGACAAAAGACCTGCAGTTTGTACAGCAGTTGCTCCTACCTGCCGCCTTCCAGCTGGGCCAGCACAGACCACTTCTGCAATCACAGTCTGAGGGGTAATGAGTGACAAAAAAAGATGGTAGCTCCTACAGGTGTCAGATCCACCTATATAAACTTTTCATATAGCATACCCTCAGTGTATTTTCCCACAAATCATGTTTAAACATCATAGGCAGCACCAGCATCTGAGCTGGAAACCTGGAAGGGAACCTAAAGGTGGCACAAGGAAGACTGCAAATTCAGCAGATGCTGCGCCTCCCCAGGAGCCTGGAGTGCAGGCCTGTTTTTCTCCTGCAAAGCTTTGGGCCATCAGGCTGCCAATACTTTTGCAGGAAATGTAAAAGTCAAGGCTCCTTGAAAGGCCTGTGCCACTCCGTAGAGACCAGGGCCCTTATATATGGATTTTTCCATGGGATGGTGGTGCTACTGCTTTCACTGAACCACTCCTAAAGTTTCTGTGTCAAGAGAGACCTTTTTTCCCCAGATGTGCTGGTTCCTGCATTGTGCTGCTTTTCTGGGCACATTTAAACAGCTGTCACAGCTCACTCATGAGCTGGCCACTGTGATCCAGTTTTTATTCTACAAAAACAAAAAATCCTACCTATTCTCCAATAATGGCCCAAATCATTTCAGTAGCATTAATGCAATCTGCAGTGTTTCAGACCATTACTCGGAAAACAGCAATTGTGTTCTGTTTTATAAGTGTCATCTATATAACAGTTTAAGTTTGTAAATCACTGCTGGATCCTTTGTGATGAAAGGTGCTATATAAACTCAAGCTATTATCATTCCTACATTTCACTGCTCCATAAATGAGAGAGATACTACAGCAGCTCCACTCCCGCAATATGTTTGTGATCACACAACCCTCCCTCCCTGGTATTTCATTTTTACTGGAATTAGTGATTAACATGAACATCCCACCTTTTCCTATATCCCACCCACCTGAGGGGTTTGGATTTTATGCCTGGCAACATTGCACTGCCTTTCTGTCATTCATTTCATTGGAATCAGAGAGGAGCAATTAAATTGGCTATTAGGATGCAAAATGTGCAGATCAGCGCACTGTCTGCCAGGCAAACCTGCCTTAAAAACACAAACCTGAGAGTCCCACCCATTTCTGAAAGATTCAGGAGACTATGGAAAAGCATTTCATGTACAAACTGCAGCAAAGAGCTCCTTTACAAACAATGGGATTATTTCCGTTATAATTGCTTCATATGGGCAAAAGTTAAGGAAAACAATTGCTAATTTCTATACAAGGTTTAAAATAGGAGGCACTTGGTGTCCTGGTCTTCATTCTCCCCTGCTTCCCCCACAACTTTTCGTTTTTGCTTCAGCAGGTTTTCTCCCACTAGGACCCCACTCAGCAGATCCCATTTGGACAGTTTGCTATTTCCCCTCCTCCTTTTTGACATGCCTCAGCAATCTGAGGGAGCCAATAGTTGAAACAGATAACAAGCTATGACAAATAACCCAAGAAAAAATGGCCAGGTAAAAGTCGTTTGACAGCATCCGGTTGATATTTCTCGGCAGCACAGGGGAATGAGGTGCACCAGGCATGCTCTGCTGAAAAATCTGTCACCAATGTAAACTAAGCAACATGGCAAAAGCAATCAGAGGGTTAAAATAATCTTGTCTTTGCCCTTGTTTGCCTCATTTCTTGTTTCTTTCTTAAACTGCACCACTGGGATGAACCACAAGACTTCCCTTCTCCTTATTAGAAAAGCAGAAACTGCTTATGCAGCAACTGCAGCAGGGCTCTGTTGTTAGCAGATAGTAAGGACGTATGGAGATGAGCTACAAACAGTATCCATATCAGCGGAGACACTTATGGGGAAAAATTTGTTCTGTGAACATTACAAATTCTGGCTCTAATTAAACATTCATCTCTCACTCTTCTGGGGGTGGAGAAGAAAATCATTGTCCTTTTATACTGCAGTTAAAAGTGGAAAACATTGCATCCAGAAATACAAAGAAGAAATATTTTTCTCTTCTGTGACAGCAATGAACGCTGAGGGTTATGCTGACTGAAGGTAATTACTACAGCTCTTTGCCTGTTCTTTAAAAAAAAAAAAAACAACAAGGACTGCGCATGCCTAAAATACTGCCTTTTAGAAAATATCTGTAAATCATTCTATGCTATAATTCCTTTAAGCCGGGGGTACAAGTGCAGACATGATTCTCCCCTTGCTGAGCTCCTGGCCTTAAGAAAAAAGCTTGAAGATATGTAGACAGAAAGTTGAATAAAGAGACACCAATAGAGAAGGAGAGGTGTTCCCAGCTGAGGTTGGGTTCATGGAGGGAATGAAACACTCCTCCATCCCAGGTCTCTGGTGACGTAGATGAAAAGTATCACCAAGTTTCTTATGTGTGGAAAGAGGCAGATGAATATTCCAAACATTAGATAGGGAATGGCTAAAGAACCAAAAATTCCCAGTCTCATCAGAGTCTCTTTCTTTCTCTCTCTCACAAAAACGTTGGATAAAGAGTGCCAAAACCTAGAGCTAAGCTGCTTTATGAGAATAACTTTGTGACATTTTGGAAGGGCTTATGCACTGCTTTGGGAACATCTCCAGTTTGTTTTTTCCTCTGTCCTGTTTGAGTTCTTTTTCTGTTATCTGTGCTTTCCTCCTTTTTCAGATGGTGAATCCTCTAGGGGTTCAGCGAAGCCTGAAGTTCTTTCGTGTGGAGGGGAAAAAGAGGAGGGTTGTATCTATCAATAGTAATAAAACATTCCACGTGATTGATATAAGTGTTTTTGACTTTTTGCATGCGTTTGGGAAAGGCTTCAGCTGCCAAAGCCCATTGTCCGTATTATGCTCCCATTCCCCTTCAATATTCAGGGAAAGTGAAGACTCACTCTAGTGTTTTAGAAGATCTGATGGCAACGTCTGGAGCTCAGTTCTACATGAACATGTGGCACCATCAGAGGCAGAAGAGAAGGAGGAGAAGCAGTCGGCGTACAGTGAACACAGCTGGTCTCCAGGGCCCAAAGGCCCTGAGATCTGTAATTTGTGTGTTCTTAGATCACTGCCACGGACTCTCCATCCCCCCTCGCTTTTTTTGGATTGCTCTGCAAAAGTAGTGAACATAAAACAATGCAAAGTGACCACTGAGGCCAAAAGATATGAAAAACTGCTTTCACAGCTTCCCATCCACAATGCCACTGAGGAGAAATGCACACAAATACAATTCTGAGAAGTGGTTGAAATGTAAACTACTCTTATTCAATTGTAATATTTTAACTTAAAGATTTAGATAAAACTTTACTGCAAAACATTGGTGTTCATTGCAGAAGATTTGCTCATGCTGTCAAATCAGTAAACTCAATTTGATTTCTTTTTCAGCCCTGTCTTGTCCTGTCAAAACCTTGGTCATCTTGTTTCTTACATGCACTCTCAATTTCTGACCACGGACTTCTAATGCCCAAACAAGTTATATAGCTTCTGTATGAACTAAGCGCCAGATAGAAAAGTGATCCATTACCTGCTATTACAGTTACTAGACTGTAGTGAAGGCAACAGAAATCTGAGGTTTTATTTCTAGCTATGGGATAAGCATGTATTTTACTGTGTATGGGCAGGACAGCCAAGCAGAAAGAACATGTTTTTTCCAAACAAGTGGATAAAAGTTGGACCCATCAGCTTGATTCCTGTCTTTGCCTAGAGAGATCTCCTGCAGCTTTTCAGATTATCTATCTGTAAAATGAAAAAGAATTATTTGCTTTCCCTCTAGATCTTTTAGCATGTGTAGCAAGCTGCAGTATTAATCATATTGCTAGTCTAGCAAATTATACATACAAAACGATGGGATTTCACTGAGCTAAGATTGCGATAATCCAGACTCTGTTACACAATACAGAAATCTGTGCTTTAAAGACCCACTATTTCATTTCTGGAAGAACTGTCACTTATTTTCCTTTATAAAGGAAAATTAAATAAAGTTTTAAAATAAAATGGCTAATAAATAGGCTATTTTGCCACCAACTAGGTCCTAGACTTACATCTTTCAGAATAACTTCTAGCTTTGACGTAACCCCTGCATTGAGACAAAGTACGGACCGCCGGCCTTCAGACAACCCTACAACCTAAATATTTCTATTATTCAATTGACTGAGTAATTTTTGGTTTAAAAGGGAAGTAAGCCTATGTCCGTTTTCCCCTACATAAGGATGACAATCTTCAGAGTTTGTAAACTGAGCTAGTAAATGAGGCACGAGTATTACAACCCCATCATATCTGAAGATTCACACCACACTGGGATGCTAAACTAGCCCCTGGAACTTGACACAAAACAATTTTTATATGTCCATGAACCAGACAAATAATTAGAATTTATTTCTATAAATAATCAAATTCTACTTAAACATGAAAGCAACTTCAAGGTGAAGAAAACCTGGCACTAGTTTAGGCTACAGATTAACTTCTTCAAATAATATGTGCTCAAACATCTGTTGGTACTGTTAAAATGCGACAAAACTTCATGTGAAGTAGTGGAGTGTATCATAAAGGAACCAAAGATAAATGTCATTTGTTTTCACCTAACATATATGAAAGAGAATAAGACTTACTAAATGAAATGTATTTCTATAATGCAGAATTCCCTGCAGTTCTTTGCCACATTCCCAGTTTTTCCTGTTAGATAACTAACATTCCTTGAGTATAAAACATGAAGAGACAGCTATAATCTTCCTCACTTCTCAACCCAAATCAAATATTTGTTGAAGGAATGAGTTTTCAAATTATGAGAATACATTTGCATTGTAGTTTTCTGTCAGTTTGATAGTAGAAGGAAGAAAATGATCACCTGCTCACTAAAATGACACTTTTATTCAGAATGTTACCAGAAAGACTCATTTATCTATCTGTGTCTTCTGACATGGTAAGTAATTAAGAAAAATAATTATAATTTATAGTTGGAATTATTATTTAATTTCAGGGCTAAATACTCAGATAAAGTTATTATGTAACTTCTACTACTCTTGGAATCATTTTGATGGACAGGAATTTGCAAATACCACCCTAACTGCATCCAAATCTTCAAGAAGTACCACCATGAGTAAGCATGCAAAAGTGGAGACCCTCACAGATTAAGTGTAGGAACTGCTCACAGACCTCAAAATTAATCATGGTAGAAAAAGATCCTATAGGCGTTATCTTTAGTAAGTTACAAATGCTTAGGTCTGAGCTCAAATCTAAAATTAAATGAAATTAAATTAGATTCCAGGTCCTGGTCATTGTTTTGATTTTTAATTTTCTTCGCCTAACTCTGATATATATGCAGCAAGTACAGTTTTGCTGTTTCAGATTTCAAGTAAATTTCATGCTCTCCATGACTTTATCAGTCTTTGTCTCATGGGAGTCAGAAGTGGTGGCCTGTGGATGAGAGCATCTCTGTGGCTTGTTGATAGTGCCCTGAAGAATGCAGTCTATTATAAACCATTAGCTGATAGTTTTACTGAAAGTCTAATGATAGTTGATGACTTTCTAAATAGCAAGTCCCAGAACAGGAATAGTCCTTATAGACTTATCCCTATATAGTCCTCATAGACTTAGTGGTTGCAGAATAAAACCAAAACCAAACCAGCACACGGCCAAACCATTTGAAATCAAGTGACAAAATTTTAAAATATTATGTTCTTTAAAGCTTATGCTATTTTGGAAAGCGATCTATCGCTTATTAGCAGTTAGTTCTGGCCATGCTAGTTAGACATTTGAGAATGAACCTGTTTTCTGGAAAAGCAAGTTCATTAAATCAATTCCTGACTTTTTTTGGAGCTCACAAAAACAGCTTCTTGTATTCTCTTTGACACTGGCCGAGTTCTTCCCTATTGCTCTCACTCTCAAAAATAATCCTACTCTGCCAGATTTCCTTAATCACAAAAAGAATGCAGAAATAAAACACCCACGTTGTATAACACCCACATTTATTCCCCTCCACCTTTCTCCAACAATAATGCCCAGATTCTTACACCTAGGGGCTTGTATTTAGTAATTTTTGTTGTTGTTGTTTGGGGGGTTGGTTAGTTTGTTTGTTTTAATCTTTCATTGGTAATCTGAAAGGTTTCCATCAATAGCCTTCAGAATCTCATTACAGCTTTTTTTGTTTCAGCTCACAGAAATGTCTGGTGGACATCAAAGATGCTACTGCCTTCTGTGTACGCCAGGTCAGGCAAAGAGAGATAAAAATACAGACATTGCTACCTGTAGGCTACATAAATATTTCTAAGGCAACAATGCACCATGTACCAGGGTGCCCTCTTCTTTCTGCAAGCATTACAACAGAGAGGCTCAGCATTTACTAACCACGTAGTTGTACCTAAGCCCTACCTATCATCTACTTGAGCTAAATCAGGAACTGCAGGGTGCAAGAACTAAAGTTTCTACTTCTTCAGCTAAAGGACTAACACAGATATAACAGAATAGACGTTCTAATCAAGCTGTGGTCCAGCTACAAAAACATGGCACGTAATTGTACAGGCACACCTCATTTGCCCTAACCATGCCAAAATAATCAGTGGAAAGTGCCATTTAGATCTGTTCCAGAAGAAACCTGGATACCAACACACACTCTTTCTGAGGTGACTTTGCAGTAGTCTCACTGACTTCAAGCTAAGAGCGATGCATGTATACTGATCAGAGAGGTTTGCCATGGTCTGTATTTCAAGCAGTAGCCCAGAGACCTGAAAATCAAATTGAAGTTTGGCTGAACAACTCAACAATTTTGCAACACTCCTTTCTGTCCCAGATTTATCAAAAAGGTGGAAATATACTACTCACACCTGGCACTGTATTATATATGTGAGCAATTAATTTCTCCCAAACCCTTCCTCTGGTCACTTATTCACTAAAAGTCCTTTGTGAGACAAACACCATTGCTATTATTAGGTATACTGTTATTGTTATATTGACATATTGTTATTGCTATATTATTGTTATATTGACAAAATGATTGGTAAACAACATTATAGCAATATTTATTGCTTAGCATTCTAAACATTTCTTTCTCCTGAAATCCACTGAAAAAATAATGGCAGGGAAGCTACACTGAGGACTCAAATCCCTTTCAGGCCATCAGCATTTTTAGTGGAGGACTGAAAATAAGATTATTATCATGGGTATATTTAGCACATGTGAATTTCTCATCAGATAGTGGTCAGAGGCAAAAATAGCTTTGAAGCAAGTGAATGCTTTAAAGAGACAGACATGTTGGGGAATGTCACATAAATTAAATACAAAATTTAACATCTTTTCAAATCGTTGTTTTTGCCTGTGACATGATTAGTAGAGCTATTTATGTTTATCCAAAGTGGTCCATTTTCTCAAAGATCACCAATTCCTTCTGCAGAGAGTGCAGTGAATTTAAGAGTTGGTATTCGTTTCCCCAGAAACAGTCTTACAATGCCATACATAGAAAAGATCCACTCCTGAAGCACTAACGCACAGAACAATAATTACATTAGGGATGTCTTGTCTATGTTAATACCTGACAATCTACTTAATGTGTTTATTTATTTAAATAGGGTAGCATTTACCTAAATTATGGGAACATCAACCAGCCCAAAGACAGCTAAATATTATGAAGAAAATGAAAGGACATCATTATCACTGGCTGTGAGCAGCCTGAAGAGTGAAGGCTGGAGGCAGGCAGAGGGATACTAGGGTGTGTGGTTGGGGTATTATGCTGAAAGAGAAAAGCAAAGTTTGATACAATGAGTAAATTCACTGGAGTCAATGGACAAGCAGGAGTGAAGCAGCTTTAAAAATTATCCACAGTATCATGAGAAGAAATACAAGAAATTGGACAGTATTCTTTTTGACTTTGGCTTAGGATGGAAGTTCTTAAACATTGTAATCTGGACAGTATGGGTTAAATTACAGATAGATTTTATGTAGGAAGATGTTGTGAATACATGAAATGAGGACATAGAGAGTCTCTCTACTGCTTATACAAGATCCAGCAGAAAGCTACACATGAGCTTTAACCATGTAGGAAGCATATCTGAGAGCACCTCATCCTCTGCACGAGCAGTGCTCAGCTAAAGTGAAGTTCACGACAAAGTGAATTCCAGACAACGTCTACTGCCTGAACGTCAGCGCAGTGCCCAGTGCATGTTTCTTGTGTGGATCAGCAGGAAAGCCTGCTTTCCTGCATGCTCCATTCCTGCTTGTATGGGTCCTTCAGATTTAGCGCATCTCAGCAAAGGAATTTGGCAGCTCCAACTTCCACGTTACTCCACCCAAAGGACCAGTCAGAAGTTCTTCTGAATCATGTCAATGAAACAGGACAGCGTATTTGTCTCAGCCTTTGAGAAATTCAGTAAACATTCGCCATTTCCTGAATCCTTCTGCTGCTGAATACATATGTATTTAATATGCAACCAGCATCTACACTGACTAATTTCTAATATTCAGTAAAACTGAAGGAACTACAAAGCATCACAGAATCTAGACTGAAGACATTGGGTTCCGTTTCTTGCTCCATCTCTGACTTGTCAGGCAAACTTGGCCAAGTCATTATTTCTCTCAACGCGCTACAGTCCACTTCTACAAAATAGACATGCAAACAAGTGTACATACAAATGCCACAAATTGTTACTGCAATGAGTGCACCTTCAAGATAGGATACTTTCTTCTTAATAGACAGTGTAAAATTTGACTAAGCATGAATGATATCCTTTCCTCCTAACACCCGATATCTATAAAAGGGTTAATTCAAAAACACCCTCAGAAATCAGAGAACTACAGGTACTCTTGATACCCTGAACATGTAATATTTATAACAGTCATACAACTTTAATTTTACTTCTTTGCCTTAGAAAAAAAAAAGAGTGCAATTTTTCTAAGCACAGCACTGCAGAAAAAAAAAAAAACGAAGCGCTCGTTAGTTTGGAATTTTCCATTCCTTTTTGCTTCTGCCTGAAAGGCAGAGGACTGTGGGGGTTTCATAGCGGAAAGAATTTAGGCCTGTCTCCCTTTGACTTGCAAATTTTAGAAACAGCGCGCTATCCATCTAACTGGTTGGCAAGGATTTAAGGTCGATTTAATATCCCTTAAGCCAGTCATGTCATGAAGCATTGTACAGCCTTGGCTTCTCTTCTTCCTCCCTCACTCACCCTTCAACTTGTGTATAAAAGCTCAGTGCATGTAGGATTTGCACCCATAACAGTGGTGGTCACTAGTGTCACTATAAAGTGTCACAGTAACAGCAGTTAGAGGTCTGGCAGTGATATCACCATAAACTCTGTATTTTCTTGGGCAAAATGATGCCTCACGTGTTAAAACTCATGTTGGTCCAAAATATGGTGCCTATGCATTAAATACCACAATCAAAATATAATGTTTTCACAATACAGACTGGAAAGTGATAAGAATCTTTCCCATTGCATTCCCAGCACTATATCAGTATGTATTTATATGTCCTTTTTTCATATTTTAGTTTATTTTTTCAGATCTCTAGAGTAGGTAGTAAAGGAGAGACCTAAAATACCAAATATATATTATGTTAAAAAATATATCATCATTGAGTTCACTTAAAAAGCTCTTCAGAAAAAAAATTTCTAAAGCACTTCCATCTGTTGTCCTCAAACCATATAGGAATTCTTCTGCCATGATCGTCACAGCGACTATATATATAAAGATACTTGCCTAGTCTATGCTTGCAGGTTTTTTTTTTCGTTTGACTGAGCTGTGCTTTGAAAAGCTGACTTTTTGGGGGAAGGATCTCATTAAAGAGACAAGCATATCTAAGCTAAAGCTGTGTACATTTTTTTTAAATTGCTTGAATAGTCATAGGAACAGGTAAGGTTGAAGGAAAGCCTGCATATTTATTGTGTCACAACCCCCCTGTACCTTCAGGGGCAAAAGGTAATTTGTACCTAAAATCCCATTTGTACATGTTGCTCTCTCAACTGGACATGACCTTTGAATGTAAAAAGGCAGGTTGGTGCAGACATTATTTCCCACAGAGGGAAACGGTGGGCTACTTATCATCCCATCAACCTCAGAGCCCAACTCACATTTGACATCAAACTAATGTCGCTGAGATGAATGACATTCACCTATTAGATGGTACTCAGAACCAGATGAGATGAAAACTAAGGTAGTAGGGTGGGGCCATCAAGGGAAGCATTGGCACTGTTTCATTGCTATTGTACTGACTTCAGTCCGTGCAATACAAGGAAAATACAGTTAACATTAATACTGCAGAATTCATATATAATCTCATCAGAATCCATGTAAGGGCAGTAAGAAGTAGTTAAAAGCACAGTCATTAACCCAGCATTTCCTTACCTCTGCTTACACACTACCGGAGTTTTGTATGCGCCTAACCATTCCAAAATAAATCAGGATTTTTAGCACAGTTCATGATTTAAAAAAAAATAATCTGAAATGTGCAGCACATTTTGTGTAAAAACACATTGTGTCTTCATGTTAGGTCTTAGGAGTTCCCTTGTACAAACTTTCAGATATGTTGCTCTCAATTTTTTCAGAGGATGAAATAAAAGTCCTACAGCAGGATCAAACAGAGCTCTCAGTCCCGTTTTACAGTCAGGTTAATGGACAAGGTATAGCAAATCAGCAGCAAATGGATCAGCAGAACAACCTTATCAGTAAATCACTTGCTACACTCTTAATAGTTGCCTTTCAAAATGTTGTCTGCAATACTTGAAGAGTTATATTGATTTTATATCTATCCCTGAACTTGCCTGTGTTTAAGTTTAAGGTCGGCGAATAATAGTTAGCTTTTAATAAAGTGCCATTTATACAATCATACTGCAAATAAGGCCGAATTTCATGCATGTACGAGTGATAACCTGCCTTCCTTCCAAAGCAAGGAGAGGACTGACAGCTATGAAAGGAAAAGTCGTCTTTTTTTTTTTTTTTTTTTTTTTCATTTTGGTAGTATTGTCTGTGTTTTTATTACCTGCTATGGATCAAAGAAGGAACCCTAGTGGCTTTGCTTCTTCTCTCCTATGCTCTATTTGTAGAAAAAAAAGTCATCTTTGCATAACCAATTGTTTATTTACTGACATTTTCAAGCTCTGGGGTAAAAGTATTTGGGCAATTTAATTAGGTTTTTTTTTTTTCCTTGCAGCACATTGCTGGAGATGTTTTAGCTTTGGAAATTTTTCCAGTTTTCTTTTTAATGCTCAAGGTGGCATCCTATCTTTTTGCTAAAACCAGATTCAAGGCCCAGGATCCACCTGCAGCTCACCATTTCAGCTGGCACCATGCCGTTACCATTTTGTGCCATGCTCTCTTCTGTACATCAGGCAGCTAGGAGAATTATAAGATCATAACACTTAAGCATGAAAAAGTTAAGAGATACCAAAAGTACCTACACTCAGTTCTCACGTATCTATGATTTAATACCAGAGGACATTGTATTTTCAAATAATATTAGCAACAATTTACAACATTTAACAGTACATCATCCTTCAATGTTTTACAATGAAAACATCCCACTGTCATAACCTCTGCATCTCCATTTCCCAGCTCCATCCACTTTTGCCAACAAACACATATTAAGAATTTTTTCCATACGGTCTGCCCTGGGTTAACCTATTAACAACATAATCAATTTAGCAGTGAATAAGTTGGCTTTGATATTGCGTTGGTCTCTACTGGGGAAGCCTGGCAGCTAGAGGCCTAAGGAAGAAAAGCATCCTGTCTCTGAAATCTCCACGGGGACCAAGTCCAGTGAGGTCAGGAGTGTTACTGGCTCTGACAGAGCGGGACAGGCCAACAGGCAGGCCTGAGCAAGCGTGAATGATGTGTCTATTTGGCAGGTTTTCTGAAGAAAACAGCTTTGTAATAAAGAAATGGGAAATACGAAAATCATAACGACATCCCTCTACAATAGGTAGATCTCTGATGGATCTACCCCTGGTCTGGCACTCGGATCTCCACCCACAGCCTTTGGCGAGGAAGCTCTGGTGAAGGAAGATCCTGCAGGAGATTTTGTTCACCTCACTGCACACAAGTGAGAAACTCAGGCCCCCCTGAGCTCTGGCCTAATTTCAGTGCCCGTGTTTGTGGGCAGGGAGTCAAGCCAGGGCTGATGGAGGGGTGTTTTGGGGAGACTGGATCTGACCTCATTGCAGGGGGGCCCCGAACAGTACCTGTCAGAGGAGTTATAATTGAGTAGTGCTTTAGACAGTAAAATTGCACAGTGTGAAGCGCTGGGGCCTGTCGCAACACTGGCCTTTTAAGTGTATATTGGGTTCAACAATTTCGTCTGCTTCATGGGTGATGGAATTGAAGATCTCCTCATGAAGTGACAGCTAGGTGACAGAGCTGCACATGAAAGTAAGCTCAGGGCTCAGTCAGCAAGAAAGGCAGGGAGGTGCAGAGGAGCTGGAGCTGGAGCTGGGACAGAAGCCGCCAGAGCTCAGGAAAACTGCTGCTGCCTGTGCGGGCAACAAAAACTGTTCTGGAAGGAGCATGCTTCTGTCCTGTGCCATCGAGTCCAGAGGAGCCGATTGAGCTTTAGGGAAGACAAGACTGTAGAGGCCCTATGGGAAGTCTACAAAAAAGAAAATTTTTTTTTAAAAAAAGCAGCTTTGCTAAAGGACTGGTGGAATATCTTGGCCTTGGACAGATGTCTGGAAGAAACAAATTTGAAGGAAACTGTAAATATACAATGTACCTGAAGTCTGATTTGAAAAGATTTAAATGTGGGATTGATAGTGGCTAGGAATGAAGAAACTGAGGCAGCAGACATGACGGGCAATAGACTGCATACAGACCCTACTACCTGGATCACGGTGTATATAGCATGATAGGCCTGTTGCATTTTCTGTAGTGCAACCATAATGTTATTTCAACTCCACAAGAGGTTAAAAACATTTGTACAAAGTCTTTTCCTTCTTTTGTTTCTCTGGGTCTGAGATACATAATTATGTGTGTGTAGGAAAACACATTTGCTTGTGTTATGTGCATCCGTTAGGAGGTATCTAGGACCTGAGGAGAGGAGGATGCCTTTGGCTTAGTCCCTAAAAATTGAAAGTTCTTTCAATGTGTCCCTCATACCTTATAAAGCCCCAGCCTCAGGTCCCTCCACCCATTTTCAGAACCATACTGCACTATACTCCGCACTTTCACTAAATTAGCCATATGCACAGTCTTTCCTCTGCTGCACACCCTGTAAGTTCAGAGAAGAAATTTTTTTTCCACTTGCTCAAAGGCTTACAGCTCAGTTAAATCAAAAGCAATTTTCTCTAGAAAAAGCAACAGCACTTCTCCTTCATGAGAGCTATTTCCATGCCAAATTTCAAGTTTCTACCTACAGCCGAACAAGCTGTTGGAGTCCACAAATATTCTCTGTAAAAGTGGAGAAGTATGTTTTATCCTGGTCCATATTAAAAAAAGGCTCAAACCTTGTTCAGACCAGCAAATGGGATTTCCAGACAGGTATGCAGTGGGAGTATTTTTAACCCCCAAGTGAACACTCTGGCAACCTGTAAGTGACTAAAACCAAGAAGTTCAAATGAAAACTATTATGAAAGTTCAGCACATAATGCAGTCTGTAAGATATTGTAATTGCACTTGAAAATTTGCTAGTGACCCTTGCTGCAAATAGTAACAGTGAACAAAATGCATTTGAGAAAATGAGCTTTGTGTTCATGTTTGTTTTGCGTACATGGCAGAAGTTGCACATCATCAGTTTTACTCTTCCCTGTGCAGAGGCATCTAGTTGCTTAGCTCCTACCATTTGTTCAGACATTGCAGGCAGTAATCAGGAGGACAGAAGTGTTTTAACATTCAGGAAAATATGATTTAAAGCCAGAAAAAGCAGCAGCAAAACAAATGGATGGATTCTAAAAATGGTGGACATCCTGCAGTCCACATGGGGCTTAGATTGCCATTGCTTGCCCTGCAATATTTAAAATCAGGCTACCTGCTTATGTTCTAAATAAAATTAAAATCTAATTGAGGCGTCTTTTTTGGAAAATCCTTGCCATCACCTTTAAGCCTGTGGTTCTACTCCATAGAAAGCAAATCAAAACAATAAAAATCCTAACCCCAACCTAGCAAACAGTAAAAATATCTTGCCTTTTTGAAGACTGCTTGCACTTAAATCCTGTTTGATATTTATCTTTGCAATGTGGTCTAAGGTGAAGAAGGGAACATTATGGTTTTTTACCCTCCCCTCAGTTTCAATCTTTCATTTTGTGTGCAAAAAAGTTACAGCTAAAATTTTCTTTCCATTGAGTACTCTATAAATTTGTAAGTCAGAAACCAAAGGAGTTCATTTACATCTAAAAATAAATCAGCACACACAGGAGCTAGAGTACATGAGAAGCCCTGAGATAGTTGTTTGTTTATGATAATAACTTTATTTATTTTTGTGGGCTGTATGCTTCCTCTGGTAGCCAGAGCCAAAGCACAATTATAACAGATGCAATCTGATGCAGTCCATCTCTCTTTCTCTGATCAAACAGCAGTAAAGATGATTACAACCTTTCCTGCTTGGTCATTTTTATTACTTCTGATGTTACCGAAAGCTTACACTAATATTAAATTCCATATTATGTACAGTTATTCCTAAAATGGTATATTATATAACCTGAAAAAACATAATTGGAATTATAAGCCAGAAATAATTAAAAGCCTATACAAAATAACGTGAATTCATTCCTGGATTAAGTTGCATTTTCATCTTTTAAAATATTTTAACCTCTAATATCTAACAGGAATATAAACATCCCTAAGAAAATACCTGTGTACATATGTGTGTGTGTGTGTATATATATCTAAAAATAAAAAATTAAATTGACACACCCCTAAAAATGATAAATTCATCCTATTATTGGCAGTTAACAGAATTTGCTGGACTGGTTCTTTTTAATGACAAGGCTGAACCCACTTTCAGAGTGATAATTTCTAGGGTTAATTGTCATTGCTTCCTCAACGCAATCTTCTCCACCAGCTTTATTTTATCTGCCAGAGCACCAATATGCCATGATTAGCATAAATTAAACTAAATAAATTCGGTGGGTTACTATATTATTTTATGCTAATCCGTTTATTTATTTATTTTTAAGCATTTCAAGGTTAGGGATGGGTGAGCAGTGCGATGGCGAATTCCTAACGGCAGCTTGTTCAAATTCAGCTCAGAAGTGCTTAAAAACCGTGTGATATTTTTCAGAAATGTTTATGAGAAAAAATCCAGTGTGAAAAATGTCATCAAGTACAAACTGCTATATCATTATATACTGACCTTTTACAGACGCACCCATAGCACACTACTGTGAGGCAAGGAACTCAATACATGCAACTCAGTAACACAGAGCCAGAGAACAAGAAGCACCAAGCAAATTTGCTTGCATGACTCCAATGAGAGGCCTTCACGGTGTTAAAAAAGATACGTCCTGACCCCTTGCTGCTCCAAGTAATGTTTTTTCACAGACTTCAAAAAGGAGTTTGCTCATCCCGAACAACTGGTTCATGCCAGCTGCCCATGGCAGTATCCACAAAGGCCTTCCTTGTGACTGCAGACTACAAATAAACCAGAGGCAGCTAGAAGACGGGGCAGTGGTACACATGAGGAACGTACAGCCAGAGCCATGCCAATGACCATCCAGCCAAGTGGTACCTTCTCTAATACCATTCTGCTCTGAATGGAAATTTTCTCAAAAGAGATGTAAAGAACACATGTAGTATGTTCATCACTGGCTATATCTCTCTCTTCAGGAACAGATCTAACCCAAAACCATAGCCAACTAATGTTTGATCAGTCTACAATTGTTCAGGGTAGGTATACGTTCTCTGTCCTGTCTGTCAGCACAGCTTGTGCAAACACACTGTATCACTTCATGTAGAAATGAAGCTAGCAGTGAGATTCACAAAACACTTAAATTTGCTTCTTGCACATGACAGCACAGTAAAGACATATGCTGTTCTGGTTTGTCAAGTGTGCAGCAATGTAAGAGGTGATGGGTACAGAAGCAGACCTTAAAGGAAATGGAAAGTCAGGATGAGATTTTCATCGGAGAGTTTTGATGGAGTAAGAGTGTGGGTAGAGTAGCTGGTAGAGAAAAGACAGTGAAATTGTAATCGTTCCAACTGTGTTTGCACAAGCAATTCAGTTTTTCTTTTACTGATGATGTTAAAATTCTCTTTGTTCTCAAATTTAAAATATTTTCTTGTTTGACCAGTTATATATAAGACAAATTGTGACTCTTATCTCTGTTCCAAAGAAGATGAAGAAAGAGCATGACAGTACAGATAGAGAAGAGGAGACACAGTCCCTATGTAGGCAGGAACAGAATTAATCACAAGGGTCCAACCAGTAGCAGAAAAACTAAAGGCCAGATCCAGAATGCAGAGCTAAGACAAGAAAATGCAAATTTTAAGTGCCTAGTCTTGAGATGGGACAAAATGATTACTTAAAGTAGGTCTGTATAGTCTCTGCCAAGTTAACTGATAGCCATAGGCATCTTTTAAGGTCTCTGCTTAAATTAAGTGTCAAAGTGGCAGATGATCCGTGCTTATTCTGTACATTCTGCAGTAGCAGAAAACAGATGAAGAAAACATCCAACAGCAGCAACGTCCCACTAATAACTTACAAAATCTTACTAATCCTGCAAAACCTGAGGTTGCCACCTGACTAGTCCTGTCAGTGGACTGGCTGGTCTTAATATAAGTTTCCTTTCTGTATGACACCAGAGCTAACATTCATGTGGCAGAAGGCATACATGACAGCACCTTCTGCCATCCAGAAGCATAGGCCAGCAAGAATTTGAAGGGAAGGCCTCCAGTTTGGAAGTCAGAACGGACAGCAAGGAAGGGTTAGAGCCTCTACTCAGACCTTCTTCATTTCCAGGGCTCATACACTGTTGATGCCAAGTCTCAGACAGGTCTCTTATTTTGCTATACACTAGGGTGCTCCCTCCCCAAATCTAGCAGCCAGATGTAAGCCTTTCTGCTAGTACTGCACTAAGTCAGCAGGGAGCAGAGATGCGTGCTCAGGTTAAAGCTGAGGTAACCCTTGTGAGATCAGCACCAGAGCGGTCAACACTAGTAGGACTCAAACCTCAGTGAATTAGATGCCAGCTGTTGTCAGTAGTAACTGTTGACTATGGAAACCAGTTCAAAAATACATATGAGTTTAAAGCACTTGAAAAAAGGGCAGTTTTAAAAAAAATGCACGAAAGCAGATACCAGATGCACTGTATCACATACATTATAGTAGCTTTCCTTCACAATGGTTTTCAAGATGATATCTTAAAGGATCAAAACCTAGAAGCATTAAGAGGAGTGTTAGATGCTGAAAGCCATCAGAATCCCTTGTTCTATCACTCTGAATACATTATTGCATCTTACTTTCCAATGCTGAAAATGGATAGATTTTCAGATAAAAATTAGGAGAGCTTGAATTGCACTTCCTCTCTGGATTCTCATAATGTATGCATTTTCATAATGTTTTGTGTAAAGTATTCAGGGAAAAAAACCACATACATTTATGGTCAAATTACTGGCCGCTTAACTTCACAAATGCTGTAATTTAAGTGTTTAACAGTAAATTAAATTTACAGTTTGTAATGTAAATGAATTGTTCTTTCTAATTCAAATAATAATAAATAATATGTATATAATAGAAACTTTGTTTAACAACGAGAGACTGTTTTCACAACAGATAAAATTCACTTATTTCAGCTTGTATAATAACAGAGATTGTATCCAACTATAAATATGTTAAAACATTTAACTTTAATAGTGGAATCTTGTCAAACTGATGTACAGTAATAGAACGTCATAAAATCTTATTCTAAATTGTAAACTGAAGCATTAAAAATTAATTTTATATGCTAAGGAAGACAGGTTGAAATTAATTCTATATGGTCAGAAGGTAAATTTAAAGCACAGGTTAAAAATTTTATTCTGCTTAATACATTTAAAACAGAAAAATCTTAAAATTGTTGGACATTTCTAAAATAATCAGAAAATATTTAGGCTTCAGTTCTGCCAGATTCAGGATGATCTCTACTAACAAATGTTGCTACCCTACAAAGCTGCTCTGACTTTAGTCCTCTAGGGTGTGCAGAGGCAGATGAGTTTGCAAGATAAGGGCCCTTAAGTTAAAAATTCATGGGAAAGGTCATGTTTCTACCATTTCTGAAGTGCTGAGCAGATCAACGGAACGCATGAAACAAGACAGTAAGACACAGAAATTATTTCCTGCTGACTGGTACTCTTGGAAGAAGTACTTGGGAAATGCAGAGGATTGAGGATTGCCACTGACTTTGGGGCATTCTCTGCTTCTGACCAGCGACAAAGCCTAGCTGGAGACGCAGAGTGCCTATTCCACTGGCAGGAGCAAGCACACAGGTACCTTCAGAGGCCCCTAATGAAGGCGACGTGCTGAGCTAAGCTGAGATAAACCACTTCTTAAAAAATGGGACATAGTTATGTGGGAACCTTCTGGATAGCAGCAAGGCTAAATCTCTAGTAATTAATTCCCCCTCGTGCTGATCTAAAGACTTCGTGTTGTGGGGAGGATGTCCTTGTGTGGAGCAGGGGGTTCCTCACCCTGCATGGCAGGGGCAGTTTAAAAGCCCGAACTGGCCAACTCTCATCACAAACAGGAAAGGAGGTACTGAGCTGCGCAACACGCCTCTGCTTCAGGTCCTACAGTATGAATATGGGAAACCAAACCCCTGTCTGTTCTGGGGCTACAGCTTGTCCTGATGGAGCTGGTCCCACTGGAAGCTTTTTACTTTGGATCAAGTCCTCAAAATATGCCTTTATGTATCCAGCACAACCTGACCCTGAATTTCAATGACCAGCTGTATGAAAGTCAGAGCAACACAGGGTTTGTCTCACACAATCACAGTTATCCTTTTGGTACTAATTCTTTCATTTATATTGGACAGTCTTAGCTTGCTTTCTATTTCATCTGCTTCCCAGAGACAAATTTACCTCCTTTAGCAATGTTTTGCCCCATAACGGAACACTTCATGACAGATACACTACTGTACCTTAAACATGACATTTCCTGTAGAGTAAAAAAGGCTCTGAAAGGGACTTTGTGACTTTACACTGCTGAAGCTGAAGAAGGCCAGATGTAATTGAGGATGGCAGTTGGCTGGCAGTACCTCAACAGCAGCCCCACTACTTCAGTCCTTTCAAAATCAGCAAAATAAAAAGCAGGTCACTCAGAACTGTGTTTTGTGGCCAGACATGTGCAAGAGGACCGAACATGATCTAAACTCACAGCCTGATACCATTTAAAAGCACACCACAAAATACAACACACTTATTGATGATTTGGAAGCGGAGGTCTTAGTAGCTGTTTTTCTGAGATTTTCCTCTTCATGAATAGCCAATGGTTTTATAAAAGGCGTTATTTTTTTAACCATATGTATTATACACTGATGTGTATTCTTTTGAGGATTACGACAGCTACCTTAATTCAGGCTTAATAATATTGCATTCAACACACATCCCCCCTGAATTTGATATAGGATTAGGTACTAGCTAGTATGAGGACTAGCGTCAGAGCCTGTCCTTAGTACAGGAAAACTCAGACAGCATCTTAACCTCACTAAGAACCCAAAGTGCTTTACAGATGGAATATGCAGTAATTGATCACTCAGGCTGAGCCATCCTCAGAAATCTCTCATCAGGGTGTCAGTTGTACATGAGATATGATAAGACTACAGCAAAGGTGGCAAATATGCAAACATAAACTGAAAATATCTAGCAGTCTTCTAAAACAAGGGACAGTCTAGCTATTAAGAGCAAAATCAGCTCCCATCCCTTAGCTGTTCTGTCACTGACAGCTGGTTCAATCTTCCTACAAGTAGCTGTAGTTTTTCTAAGAATGCTTCGTTTTGCCTGTGCCACCTCTTTCAATTTGCTATTTCCTGCTTAAAAGGGGAAAAAAATAGGATGGCTCATTGAAAATGTAAAGTATATAAATCATGTAACAGAAAAATTAAAACATATAAGTCAAAAGCATTGTTTTAGTTGTTTTACTGATTACAAGAGTTGAGACCCATGTCTCCACATGCTACCCCCAGAGCTGTGCCAGAGCTCTGCCCGCTATATCACACTGCCTGCAAGAATGCTTCTGAGTTACTCCTTGCAGCTTTCTCTGCAATGGAAATATTCCCTGCAGATTCAGCTTTGTTTAGTCAACCAAATTTCCAGGTGGTCATGTACCTGGTGGATGAAATAGTAGTTGCTTTCCAACTGCTGCAGGGAAACATGATTTTATTCCTATATTTGTTTTCCTTTGGAATTTAAAAATAAATGTGACCAATATCTCTATCTCAGGTTCTGGAAGAAGCTAAATTCTAGACCAAGCCAGAAATGAATTTTAAAAACATCCGTTTCTTCCAACACTGGACAAAAAAAAAACTTCACCAGAATAAGAAAGTGAGCAGTACTGCTAAAATCATGTGTTGCCCTGCTGCTCTGCCTTGCATTTGCCTGTCTTTCTGCTAGCTACAGATTTAAAAATAACGCAGATACTTTCACACAGAGCATCTTTGTGATGCTTTTTATTTATCTGGTTCTTTGCACCTCCAGCTAGCGTCCAATACAGGAGGTCCCAGCTCACTTGTGAAGGCATCTCATTCAGCTTCACAAGAAAGCAAGCTGTGAACTGCAGAGTCTGTACAGGAGCCACAGTGCTGGACTGTAACAGCAATTCTCACTTAGCTCTCAGCATCCAGAAGCCACTTTGCATTCATGTGATCCTAACTTAAGCAAAAAGTAAACAATGCTTACAACAAATTAAAAGAATAAAGGGAAAATACTACTTCTGCCTGCAATGAGAAATCTGTTGGCAGGGCTGTGCACTCCTGCGCTCCACCCCTGTACAGGAGACGAGACAGTACAGTTTTTTCATCAAGCTTTCTAACTGTGTCACAGAAAAACTGGAGCCACGCCACTGACTTATATTCACCCTCCAGTGAAGACGGCAGCTTGCTCCACCTCTTGTTTGACTTCAAGGATTTTATCCAGTGATAAAATCTCACTGCATTTTAGCTAATATGATATTAGCACTGGTGGTCTAAGTTCAAACCCTGTTTATCACAAATGCAACAGTGCCTAAGCATGGCACATTCCTGAATACAAAGAATTGGCCATGGTCAAGGAGCAGGATTTGATTTAAGTTCTTCCACAAATTCTGTTTTAAAACTCCCTGTTTTCATATGGAGTGGACACAGGAAAATCAGGCTGTGTGGGGGAAAAATTAACAAATCTCTGAAAAAAACCCAAAGCTCCATAATCTGCTGTATTTCAGTTGGTCTTTATCCGCAAAATCCCAGATCTTTGTTTAAGCTACAAACAGACTATAAAAATCAGCTTGCTGGCCTCTCTCCTTATTATCCACATCCCTGCACAAATCAAATGAAGCTTTTGCTGTAAAGCTGATAAAAAACTACACACACACACGAGCAAGCTGATGTATTTAAAAAGTGGTTATCATTTCTAATCCTTTCCTCTCTCTCCAGGGAATATCATCTTTCCAAGGAACACACAAAACTCCACCACTGAGCACACATCAGCACTTATACTTGTTTTGATTAGGGATTTTCTAAAATAACAATGACTGAAGTAGTCTGGCATTATCATTGATTTTTAGCACCTACGACAGTCGTCCAGTTGTTTAAAATCAGTGAATTGCCAAGACCAGTTCTGACAAATATTTGCACTCACATAATCTATTTCAGAGACCTCAGAAAATGAACTACAGTAGCTGGTTTGATAGCATGTAGAAGCTTTTGCCATTTCTTTGTAGGTAACCCAGATCCCCATGCATAACCCAGAACAAGAGAAGTGGTCACAGGTGCCAAACTTAGGCCTGAGCTCTCCTAGCAGGCACTGGGATTTGTTTGGGATTCGGGGTATGGACTAAAATGCTCTCCAGTTCCAGTTCCTTGACAATTGTGCCAGGAAAACAAAACAATTTCTATTATCTAATTTAGATATATCCAAATGATGTGTCTAAATCCACCCTAGACAATCAAGCTTTGATTCAGGCATGAAAAGACTAATAATAATTTCACATGGGTGTAAATCTAGTCTTGCAACTTGCCCCAAGCCACTGTGTGAAAGCACTGGGACAGCAACATGAGATCAGATTCAGGTCCCACCTCCTAGGATTCACTCTTCTAAATGGGGCCCCACAGGATGAAATTTTTCTCAAAAGATTAAATTATCAGCCATTGCATTCCCTGATTTGAACCTGATTTGTCACAGACTTGAGCCAAAGACTAGAAAGTTTGACTTACAGCTTAAGCAGTGCTGAGAGGTTTCCTCTTCACACTGTGCACATTAAAAATTTGTCCATTCAAAGGTTTTGCTTTATAAATAAAACTGCAGACATGGGTTGTGATTTTAGACTCTTGAAAATATAAACATACACACATACAAAGAATAAGGAACAGAAATACAGGACTTAAATTAATACACAGATTTCTGACTGCTGCCAAATGGAAAAAGTTGCTTCTTCAATTTGGGCTTGAGCACAGTGAGTCTCACATTCATAGCTGTGGTTCTCGCATCATAATACATACACGGTGTGCATTTCATGTCATGTGTGATTTTTAACTTGTGTAACACACCACATGCACTGTTCCTCTTGGTTTCTATCAATTTAACCATGTATTAAGAGCCTCGCCTTTTACATGAAGGCAGTACGCAATTTACATAGCAGGGAGCAGGGTGAGATAACAGCACGCTCCCTACCAGGCAGTGCCTGTTCTTGAAAACAGGAAAGGACAAAGAAACAGAGATGAATCTACTAATGCAAAAAGTCTCTGCTTTTTGTAAATTTTGAAGTGCTGATACACAGCAGGAACATCACTCTAGATATATCCACAGAAGTTTGGGAATTATGAAATATCAAAATAAAATCTACTCAGTTGAAGCCATTTACATCTGTAGAACTTTCTCCTGTAAATAGAGTCCTTCCATTTCAATCTTCTCTGATCCTTTTTTGTCTATTTTTTGGACATTAAAATACATAAGGCAAAGACTCAAACCTGGGTTGCTTCAGAAGCAGCACAGGCGACTAGCTGTTTGAGAAAACTGAATTTAATTGAACATGGATATGTATTTTAAACGAATTGAAACAAAACTGATTTTAGGGAAGGAATAAACACTGCAAATTCTCCTCTCTTTAGCTAAAATAAGTTGTCAGGGTTTTTTATTTGGCAATTTTGGTTAAATGAATAATCAGATAAACCAAATAAACACAGAAGTAACACCTGCTTAGTCCAACATGAGCACAGAGGTGAATCAGATTCAGCTTTAACAGCCACCCTCAGGTGCCCGAGGAATCATAGCAAGGTAATTCATACACCGTTAGGCCAATTTTCCATGGACTTCTGTCAGTTGAACAGTTGATAAATGCCGTCTGGACTATCAAATACAGCATAGTGCAAGATACAGAAAGTGGTGAATGTATGTAAGCCCAATCAGCCTGAATGACAGATCTGCCTTCTCACTGCCTAGTTTTTTGTTACTGTTTTTGACAGCTATATATATTCCATTTTCAATAGAGTTCAGAAGTCCAGGCTCTATCTATATGGCATTTTTAATTCACCTCTACACAAATGTCATGGTATTTCTCTAAGGGAAAAAGTGTAGAAGTTGATTTTTTTGTCAGCTAATAAAATTATTGTATAATTCATTCAATCATATTTCCTTAGCCATATATTTAGATGGTTACATAAAAGTTACAAGGCAAATGATAGACATAGACAAGATGATGCCATCTACACAGACTGTCACTACTACCCAACAAGATGTGAATGAAGAAGTGGTACGGAAGAAGCTCAGTCTTTCACAAGGACCTAACAGGTTACCTCTCTTATCCAAAATGAGCAGCTATGAATCACTAACAGTTTAGCTTCACAAATCCAATGCACAACTGCCATGTAACTGAACAAGCATTGCCCTGTTCTATCAGACATTTAATAATGGAGAGAGGCACCAGTATTTGTCTTCTGACTCTAAGAGGCTTTCTCGCCTATAAGAAACTTAGAAATAGTGACCAAAGGTATTATGGATCTAAAAACTTAATAGGTGAAAATGCTGGCTATTTGCATGACAAGCTTTTTCCGTGGCACAGATTTGCTCTTAAAATATGCTTTGATACTCACATGTGCATTTTCAGTTGCACTAGTGGTATCAGCCACCTAACCTTACGCTGGCTTGTCACATGCATGCAGCATTTATCCCCTCTGTGTGCCTATGACAGTCCTCCCCTCAACCATGCAAGTAACTTTCACTGACTTTATGGAAAATTAGGTGTTTTGGAGGCAATTTTTAAGGCCTTAAATGCATATTTTAGAACATATTCTAGGACCTTGTTGTTGAAACATGTTGTTCATGTTCATCACCCTCACAGTCTAACACTAAAGCCTCAGTAATAAGGAATGCAGGTACAAGAAACAGAACAAACATAAGTAGGACTGTTGTTGCAAGTAAAGACAGACAAGCACTTTATTGCAAACGTGATGACCAAAATTCACACCATCTAATTCCATCTATGATGTGGATGGACTTCCATTCACAAGATGGTCAACTAGAAAGTCTTTACAGTTGATTTGTGCAGAAGATAACTCTCTCATGAGCCTGGAAGCTCCCAGTACCTGTGCATGTAGAAAAGCAGTTTCAACTGTCAGATACCCATCTCCCATGTGTGACAGTGCTTAGGACAGGCAATCAAAGAAGGCATCTGAACTTGTCCAACAGAACAAATCTTACCTGAATTAACTGTCACAATCTGAGTAGACATGATTTTGATCCTTTGCTAGCTGCACCCCTTAGACCCTCTCCACTTGTTGAGGTGTAACTTCAGTCACAAATCATACCAGAAAGCAGCAGCTTTATTTAGTGCATATAATACATCATTTGCACAGTATTCTCTACAGTAGCTTTTGGCTATGAATTAAAGACGAAAAATCTCACTAAAAAAGTATGTAAAAGCACCAATTCTAAGAACAGCTGCTGGATGGGAATCACTGGGTAGAGAATTTTTCACCTCCAGGATGATAGAAGTGGCAGGGACAAAAATAAATGAGAATATGGTAATTTTCCTCATAAAAACAAGAGAGGTTATATGATAAAAAGCTGAAAACGACTGCGTGCTGAAATGGAAACTGTCTTTTCTCCATTGATAATGTGATGCAGTCAGACACACCGCAGAAGATTAGAAGTAACCTGCAAGGTTTTATTACCTTTGATTTTTAGCTCTGTGCTACATAAAATTAATTTGTATTTTGCTGTAGAAAATGCAGGATTAATGATGCCAATGTGGAAGAGAGATTTTTTTTTCCTGTGCAAGTTCTGTGAATTCTTCTCAGACCTCAAGCAACACTTACAGAGAAAGTATCTGCTTTGTGTTTTATGGTGATATAAAACTCACAAGAGGTCCAGCTTAGATCATGCAGACTTTCCAACTTTTGGTTACATAGCTAGACCTCATTGACTCTGATCTTAAAATCAGATTGGATCTCTTAGAATGGTAACTTAGCATGATATTTGGCAATTTTCCAGATCCTGAGAAAACAGCAGTTCCCATGCTATTTCAGTGCCTTATCTCCAAAATGAGGCAAAATGTGGCAAAGGTGGCAGTAGTAGAAAAATAAGTGGAATAAATAATAGTAAAAGAAGAGGTTAACTACAGAAATAATTTTCTAACCGAGCAGCATCTTGTCCAAAGCTTTAGGAAGAGCAGTCGAAAGAAAAAAACCTGATTTTGCAGTAAAAGTTCAGGAATTATAACTCAGAGGATTTGTGTTTTCTTCCTAGAATCTATATATAACTACAGCAAGACAATTCATCTTGGACTCATTATTTTCAGAGTTTTTAGAGTATTACTTGTACAGCTCACTGTATTGCCTTTCACAAGAGACAAGACCTCAGAATACTCCAAAATGATATCAAGAAAAAAATCCATCTTGATGTTTACTTAAAAAAAAACAAAACACAACAGTATGGGGAGGATCACTGTATTTTTCATGTTCTAGGTCTCCCTGCACATCTGTTATAAGCTGAATACTGAGCCTCAAGTATATCTTAGAAATGAATAAACAAAAATAAATATTTGGCATCTGTTGTTCTCCTACCACCTTCTCTAGTGTTTACCTCACTGGCAGACATTACAAACTCTTACAATCCTTCATTCTCCCCTGTACTAAGTGCCCCTCAGGGTCTCAGGTCCCATTTCCCTGTTCAGCCCCAGCAGTGACCCTCTATCTCCAGCTAGAAGAAGAATTTGCCTCTGTGGTATGGCCCCCGCTGACTCTTTTCATGCACTGGAGAGGAGGGGATGAAGTGGCAGGTAATAGGGGGCTTGGAGGAGCTCAGATGTCCAACTCTGCAGAAACAAGAATAGGAGAAGTATTCCCAACTGTGTCAGAATTTGTAGACCATGATACTTTATGAGATTCTAATTCCAAAAGACACTTTTCTACCTATTCATCAGAGACATAGCACTGATGAATGCCTGTCCCCCACTAAACTTAAAAGAAATAGCACAGTCTGACCAAACTTCAAACAAAAAGGCAGGTGGTCTTCAGAATTCTGCATAGCAGTACATTGCCATTTGAACAGGGAAGGAAGTCCAGACTGAATCTTGTAGGAGATTTCTTACTTTGACCAAAATAAGAAAAAACATCCCAAAACCCCAAACGAGACAAATCCAGATACCTTCTAACAGATGGCTCAGCTGGGTGGGATGAATCAGTAAAGTGGTATTTCCAAAGCATTTCAGGGATCCTTGGAACTGTAAATGTAAAAGTGTGTGGTGAGGGGAAGGCAGGCTCAACACATGCCTGTAAATGTTCCTGAATGGGAAAAATGGCTGGTTCTTCCTACCAAGAGGGAGGGAACAGTTGCTAGAACCAATTCATCTCCCATTCGCATGGGAATTATGGTCATCCCAGAGGCTGCAGGGAGGCCCTTCTGGATGTCACGTAGCATGGTACTATACACTGACAGCTTAGGAGCTGGTAATGAGTCCTCCACAGGGGGGATCCAACAGGCCAGAGCCCCTTCCTGCCTTCTCCCACTTTCATGTTCCGAGATTATGCAAAAGGTCAGGATGTGAAAGCATATGAGGGAACTGGGCACTCAACTGCCTTACAAAGTCAAAAAAGAACTCACTACTTAACATGTCATGTTAACTAAAAGCAAAGGAGGACTTTGAAACACCACTACCCAACCCTCCATGCCTTTTTTTTGTTTGTTTCTTTAAGTGGAAAATTGGACTTTCCTACTCTGCAGCATGTCTAGAGCACTGGGTGGAGGACTCTGATGAGATATACCTTTAGCAAAGCATCTTAAGACCTTTCAGCCATCCCGAACTAATTTTCATTGCACTTTTGGCAATGGATAAAATTGGGTTGATTTCAAATAAAAGGATGCACTCATGTGGTCCGTGGGAAAACAAATAAGAGCTTGAGTCACTCCTGACACGTCCTGAGGAATTCAAGGCATCAGATTTAATAGTCTATATTAAATGTATTATCCCTGAAATAACTTCTGGCAGTTTTGAAGCACCTGAGAAAATACTGTGGATTGGAAACTTGAGGAAGATCATCTTTAGTGCCACTGCAAGTGTAAATAGTAATGATGGCAGACAGATGAAAGCTTCTCTGCTGTTTTGAAAGAGAAATACATTACAGAAATCATAAAAGCATCTTCAGTGACAGCAAAGGAATCTATACAAAAGCTCTGTAAGAATAAAGAGGATATTAGCTGAGATTCATTATTGCTGTCTTTATAGATGTGTATATTTAAGCTAGTTCAGCAACAGGATAAACCTGATTGTTGCTATTCTCAGTGAGCACGAGGCATCTAAGATGTGAAACAGGAAGTTAGATTTCTTCTGTGTAGGGGAATAGACAGGGATCGGCGACCGGAAGATCACGGGCTGTGACGGAAAGATAGACTCCTCCCCATAGGAGTGGCAGGAACAGGAAGCGCAAGAGCTATATAAGTGTGTGACGCAGTTAAATAAACGGACATTTTGTATCCATCATATTGATATCTGTGCATCACTGTCCCCAGGGTGGGTAGAGGCCCAAGATAAGTTCTCCCATAGAAGCGTACAGCAACACTTCTGGAGGAAGAAAAAGATGAAAACGTAATTTTTCAGAAAGGTTTCCACTGATCTAAGTCTGTCAACAGCTCTCAGCAATCCCACCAAACAAGTCTGAGCTACATTTGAAATATCAAAGAAAGGAAGGAACTTCCCTTTGAGGATTTGTAGCCATTCTCACATCATCCAATGAAACTTTTACATGTTTTGTTAAAGGATTCTTGTGTTATCTGCCATCCCTGTGACATGAACCACATCTCCGCCTAGTCTGAAAAACATGTGAGGAGTTAAAAATGTGGTATATATTGTTATTTTTTTAAATTTTAACAAACAGAGGGAAAACGGACAGGCAAAAAAAAAAATTCACATACTCTTTGGTTTGTAGTGAGACAGGGAGCTCTTGCCATTTATGTAGCACTGGGCAGAACTCATCCAAACACAGGCAATTAAGTACAGCACAATTTGAGGTATAATAGTAGAGATAAGCAATGGAAAAAGAGAGTCACAACTGATCCAGAGAGAATATGAGAAGGAGCTGCTTACTTCAGTCCAGAAAATCTAAAACTCAGTTGAATTTCCAGACCAATATTTTGATAAAGAGTGCTGGAGCTCTGCCATGAATTAATGAGCAGATTATTTTTCTTTAAAAGATACAGAGCTAGCTGGACACTAGCTTAACAAGGTAATTATCAAATGAAAGAGAACCGCTGTACTGCTGTGAACGTGCATAAAGCCTCTTATAATTACTAATGTCTTGGCCGATCTTTGTTTTAGAAGAACCATGTATTTTAATATTTTTGCATAAAATATATTCAGGTATGCTGCCTGAAAAACTAGGTTTATTCATATGTAATCAATCAAATATTATCTTTCCTAGACTGCTTTTCAAATAGGAAAGTGATAAATGCATGACATTTTACCAAGTTGGTTGTGCCAGAAACCTGAGAACACTATTAATTATTTTATGAAAAAACAAATGTTTAAGTTTCATTAATAAGTTTCATAAATGATGGTGAGACTCTAAAGACGTAGCATGAAGTTTTTAACAGCGATTTTTGTTTTCCTCAAATGGCTGTATATAATGTCAGTCATGGATATATTAATGATAAGTTTACATGAACACTCGTAAAAATGACTGCAAGCATTCTCTGCCTCTGAAACTTTTGGTCTTTGCCCCTTTGCCTCATCATTGCATAGGTAAAGCATATGAGTGTAAACCAAAAGCACTGTTTTGCCCAAGCACTGTTGACTTGAATATAATGAGTATATTAGGATGCTATTTTCTCATTGTTTCCTTTCTTTATAACTAAACTATTTAGACATGTCAAATAGCATCTTTTGTAAAGTAAAACAGTGACAAAAATCAGAGTATAACTATGATTGTATAAAGAAGGAAAAGAGAAAGACATAAGTGCTTGAAAATCTTGCAGAAAAAAAATCTATAATGTTCTTCAGTGAGAATGAAAATCATTTGGTAATGTGTACAGGAAAAGCTGTACGTGCTTTCTTAACACAGCTGTCTGATCCAGGCTCCCAGCTCTTTTTCTCTAATATTAGAACTGTTTCAAAATTTCATCGTAAAGGACTCGTGGTTGTCCCTTTCAATCCTGCTGACTTTTGCTTGCAAATTCAAAGCACTCCGAAGAAGTATAGTTTGGATCCTATCAACAGGTCTACAGAAATATGTCATGGTCTGGTGAGTAGATGTATCCGTTTCATAAGGACAAATTACAAATGCTGTGCAATTGCAATAACCCTTACTTTAGAAAAGAAGTGACAGAAGTGGAATACTGAATACTCACTTAGAAAGATATGCAAGCCAGAAAATTCTCACATGCCAATATTATCTCATTAAAGTCTTGCTTAAAAATGGCTTTAACATGCTCTCTGTAAACAATATTTTTGTTTATTGTCTCTGCATACTAACTAGCACTTTCAGTAGATACTAAAATGTCTTTAAACAATCATTCAACTTAAACAGAATTGAATGACTACCTCATGATACATTGCACAAACAAGAAAAAATCAAATACTGACATTCTTCTACTTTCTAGATGGAGGTCTAAACGCTGGATCAATCCTTTTTCTCCAGAAGTAGCAGTTCTGTAATGTTGAAGGCAAGGAGAGCGCTGTCCTTGCTAACCATCTTGCGGGACACTTTACTTCATTTTTTCTTGTAGCAAGATTCACTAGTGTTGTCCAGGTCCAGAAGATGCTCTGCTCTGTGTACTTGTGTCACAGCCCTCACCGGCCACTTCTGCTGAGAAGCTACACTGCCATTTTCGGTACTAGCTAACGTTCCCTGTGGCCATTACTTCTGTTCCTAATACTTTTTTTGTGTGCTGCGGGTGACCAATGCACTGATCAGAATGGCCAAGCCCACGTACCTGGGTTTAGGATAGGAGTGACTCGCTGAAGAGAAGCAGGCATTGATCCTAATTCTAGAAGTTGCAGCAAAAGCTTCACCAAAAGCTAATGTTGCATTGCAGTGTGCTCAGATGCCAGGGAATGTTCAAATTGAAGCTGACAGCACAATCTTAATCCTGCTTCCCTACACATCTGTATTGCAATAATGCAGACTGTAATTACATGGTCACATATATTTGCACAAATGAATTTGATAGTATACAAATTTACTGCAATCTAGATATATGTGTGCACCTTCCTACAATCAAGAGACATATCAAGGTAAATTAATACTAATTTGAAGTCATGGCAGTCCAATATTTCTAGTGACATATTGGTTACGTTCTTTTGAAGAAGTTATTGCTAGGAGCAGCTAAAGTTATTTTTATTATATCTGAGTTCTACAATGTAGAATCACTCCATCAGATTCTAAATTCGTCTTTTATCTTTGTTATTATTAAAGAGAATTGATGAGGGAAAAGAAGCTTCAGAAGAAGGCATTTTGGGATGTAAGACTGGCTTTCAAAGTATGCCAAGAACAGGCATGACCCCATTCCCTGAGCGATGGGGTTTCCATACAGCACTATAGGACTGTCAGATGGGGCTAATTGCTTGACCCAACATGGGTGAAGTGAGTATGGAGCAGAAGAACCCAGCTACTGCTGAGCCTGGCTACCAGCTTACCCCAAGGGAGGTCAGCAGCACTGGAGGAGCAGAGACATAGCTGAAGAGCAAGGCTGCAGACCTCACAAAGACTAAAGTAAGAGAAGAGGATGGGAGACAGCGTGCTGGATAGTCTACCTTCTCCATATCTCTAAGAAAAAAATCAAGCAGGTGTTTGAGGAAGAAGAATTGCCATCAGACCACAGAAGAGCATTATCATAAGAGTGTGATCAGTGCTGGAGATGTAGAACAGACTCCTCCAGGACTAACATGCTTTTTTTGGAAGCAAGGGAAAAGAACAGAGGGTTATTCCCTCTATGCTATAAATTATATCGAAAGTAAATTTAAACCAACTTTTTTACCCAGGACACCAGACATGGCACCTGGCAGGATGCCTAATGAAGACATTATCACAAAGGGGTTCCTTCTCCAAAGCTAAATTCACACTCACTTTTAAATTCAGTTAAGGACTGCTTTTCTGAAGACAGTAGCCAAATCATCCAGCTTTGGTCTGTGCTGTGGAGAGGTCTCCAAGCTCACAAACTGGATTCCCTTCACAAGAGAGGAATCAGATGGACCTCAGGAATGTACCTGATGCATTCCAGGCATTAACAGGCAGTTAATTCACTAGACTGAACGGGACCTAATCCAAAATTAACCTCTGTACAACACGTTTGGTGTGGATGTCACGCATCTTCAACACCAGCTGTTTTTGTTCTTCAGATCCTCTCCTGCACTTCTTGCTAATGTCTATGTAGCCTCCAGCTACTAGCACAACAGATTGTAACCTTAAATCAACAAGCTGCCCCGAGAGTGCTAACAGTATAAACTCTGCCTTTCTGGAGGTGGTTGGAGATGCTGGATCACCAAGACGGAATGTATTGTCCAGACTTTTCCTTTCTATTTACTCAAGCATCTTCTCCCTATCATAATACAGTTAAGTTGTACACAAGTTTACATCACAGGTTGTGCACATTTTATGAAGCCAAGTTAAACCCTTTTCTTAGTATAAGGTATCCCGTATTTCACTTTCATTCTAAAGCTACTAACCAGTTCGATCAATTTAGTTGTGCATGCATGATGAAGAAAAGCAGAATATTGAATAGAAACAGTCTGGAAAGGGCAGATACTCCTTTGTTTTCCAACTCGATAAACATTTTCTTGGTGCAAGGCCATGTTCTGGTTCAGCATCTCCTTGCCTGGACTTTTTTCCTTTTCTCTTTTTAAATAACCATGACCTGGAGCATCCCTTTGGATTACAGAATTTGATGCATAGCCAGCCATGCATGTGCAACTGTCCCTAAGAGCCAAGCCTCAGCAGAAAAGCTGGTGTGCATACAATCTTGAAACAAAAATAGCTGTCAAATCAAAGCTAATTTGCCACAAAAGAAAGTACTGATCCTCAGTTAGGGAATACCAAGCTAGTTTGAGTTCAGGGGTGTTTAAAAAAATAGAGACTTGATTTTATAAAAGAAAAGTGTATTTTTAATCTCGCTAATCTCATTTAGTAATGGATGGACTGATTTTCCTTAAAGCTGAAAGGTGGAGGTGGGAGGAGGGAGGAATAAATATAGGTAATATTGGTTCTTGAGAGTGAAATAAGTTTTAAAGTCTCTGAGCAACTAAAAGAAGAGAGGGAAACACAAACAGTTATACAGAAGGCTGATCCTATCACATGTGCCACCAAATATATGTTAGTTTAATGCTCCCTGGACCAGGGTTTCATTTTACCTCATTTTAGTGAATTAAATCATGTACTACAAAGGAATTTGGATCTGAATGAAAGGAACAAGATTGATATCAGGATGAAAAGTAATGCCCTATTAATTCAGGTCCAGACATTAAAGACAAAAATAAAATTGAATTACACAGTATTTTAATATTTCTGGACCAGACAAAATTGTATATAAAAGCCTTTTTCATAGCCAAATGGAGATGGGAGCAGTAATGGATATTTAAAAGATACAACAAAATGGTCAACATCTACTTTCAGGCACCCAGTGAACTGCACAGATGATGTTGACTCAAAAGCTGCTGCTGAACAGATAGCTCTCCACTGGTGCTTCTCTGCACACATTCCTCCACTGTATCCAAAATTATAAACTTCTAAGATTAGTTCAGGTCATAGAAGAAAAGCATCCATTTCGAGCTGATTAGTATGAAAAAGACAACACTGATAATGAAGGAATAGCACTTTCAAGACACTATAGTCAAGGCACAGGCCCCTTTGGCTGAAGGAACATTCTTACAAGCAGGCAGTTCATTCTGGCGTAGAGGAATGGAAGAGACATCACTTAGACCCTTGTCCAATGCAAAGCTGCGTGTGATAATGCCCTTGAGCAATAAACTTTTCTTAACCAGTGAATGATGATCCACATGTCTTGGCAGGGTGACAGCAATGAATCAGACCTACACCATGAAAGCACAAGGTTGCAGGTAACTTCGCGTGCTGCAGTATTATCTCCACAGCAGCACAGGCCATTTCTAGTGCATCAGAGCTAGCCTGTACTCCTTCTCTTGGCCTTCCCATACAATATAAAAATCAAGGTACCAACACTCATTTTCAACATCTTGGAGCCAAGACCCCTCAAGAAAGAACAGCTCTGGAATACTGGACCTGGATTAGCACTTCTTCCTGTGCAGGCAGAACGCCGAAAAAATGTCCTCAGGAGACAGGACATTACTCATAGTTCAGCAGGAGAGTGGTTTGAACTCCACAAAACCAAAGGAATATCACAAGTATCAATAATTCTGTTCCAAATCCAATACATATTCCTATAAACTGTCCTCTCTGATGTAAACTTTTAATAGTATGTAAACATTGGCTGCATTTGCCTGGAAAAATCCTAAACGAATACTCCACAGAATCCACTCCTCTGAGAAAACAAGGTGAGAAGAAACAGGAAATGCAAGGTACTGCTTACACTGCTATATGCACCAGAATGAACTTAAAATACTATGGTATAAAACCTGTATGATTCAGAATAGCGGAGCAGCAAAATGTCAGCAACATTTTAAAGGTAATATAATTTGGAGTGCACCATTCAATGTGATAAAGAATGATAGCCACTGTATAATATCTCAGCCTTCTCATACACAGCAGACTTTAAAAAAAAATTCATGACTACATTAATTCAAGAAAACTTCCAATATGGAATTGGGAACAGTATCTCAGTGTCCAGAGTCAGCTTTGGCTCTATTTCTACTAATCATGGTGCTGCAGCTGACCCAGTTTAAATGTATTTCTATAAAGATTCCATAATTTTGGGGGATGTTGCATATTGTATTCTCCTAAGCCATTTAAAAATATTGCACTACAGCAAATACCTAATGCCTAAAAATAAGGTGTATCATATGGAACAGCACTACTGCATCACTGAAATGCAATGTAAAAGTTTTATTGAAGTTTTATTTGTACAGTAAACACAAACATGTACATTTGTGTAATAAACCCAACACTATATTAGGATGCACATTTGCATGTTTGACTGTGTTCTGTTGTATGTGCAAACATGTTTGTGAGATTAAATTTGTGGGTAGAGGTCATATTTTGCAGTGAATTTGTTATTATCTGAACTTAAAGATTGTCTGCATCTACAAGCCTTGTCCTGCTAGTGTCCTAGAGCCGTGAGTGCTGCAACACCACTACCTGTAGTGTTATGTGTATATGCACACTACAGAATTTTCAAATTATTATAAAGTTACCATAATATGCGTAAAGCTTCCAGACCTGATAGGACTGATATTCTGATTCACCTGCACCTGAGGATTCAAAAAGGGAAGAAAAGTCTGGCAGTCCACTGTTTAGTTATTCAGTGCTCTAGAAAAAGAAATTAGTTTCTAATACCTTCAGGCAAAGCGTATGCTCCAAAGTATTATAGTTTATACTGGTTGTGGGTAACAACACTACACTTAGTTAAATGCCTCTCTCTGCTCTAGAAATGAGAGGACAGTATGAAAATATGCTTTGCCGCAGTTTCCAGGTTTTTATGGTATTGCTTAGGTCATTCATAAAGTGGGGTGTTTCACTTCTGAAGAAGTAATAAAAGCAAAGAAATAAAATGAAAAATGCAGAAGAAAAATATTTCCTGACTACTAAGGGAAAGATGCATATAATTCTAGGCTTGAATGAATATTCATACTAAGTCTTGTTTCTTAGAGGGACTTCGGAAGTATGTTAGAACATTTTCTGCAAAAACATAACATATATTAACTGACCATCTTAAAATCACCTGATAATTTAAAGGCTGTAGTAATAACAACTAAATATTTCAATTTAATATAAAAATATTTTAAAATAACTTAGCATTGCAACATTTATTTTTAATAAAACATAACAATCTCTATTTAATGTACTGATTATATGTGAAGCCAAACACTGATCTGCCTGCCAGTTATTGGCCTTCTATGATGAAGTGACCACATCACTAGACAAGGGAAGACCTATGGATGTCATAGTCTAGGATTTGTGTAACACCTTTCACACAGGCCCCCACAACATCCTTCTCTCTAAATTGGAGAGATATGGGTTTGATGGGTGGACTGTTCAGTGGATGAGGAAGTGGTTGGATGGTTGCATCCAGAAGGTGGTGATCAATGGCTCAATGTCCAGATGAAGATCAGTACTGGGACCAGCACTGTTTAATACCTTCATCAGTGACACAGACGGTGGGATCAAGTGCATCCTCAGCAAGTCTGCAAATGACATCGAGCCGAGTGGTGTGGTTAACACATCTGAGGGACAGCATGCCACGCAGAGGGACCTGGACAAGTTTGAGAAGTGGACCCATGTGAACCTCATGAGGTTCAAGAAGGCCAAGTGCAAGGTCCTGCAGCTGGGTAGGGGCAAGCCCCATGCATCAATATGGGCTGGGGTACGAATGGATTGGGAGCAGCCCTGCAGAGAAGAACTTGGGGGTACTGGTGAACAAAAAGCTGGACATGAGCTGGCAATGCACGCTCACAGCCCAGAGGCCAACTGTATCCTGGGCTGCATCAAAAGCAGCGTGGCCAGCAGGTCGAGGGAGGTGATTCTGCCCCTCTGCTCCGCTCTGGTGAGACCCCACCTGCAGCGCTGCGTCTAGATATGGGGTCTGTAGCACAAGAAGGACATGGACCTGTTGGAGTGGGTCCAGAGGGTGGCCTCAAAAACGATCAGAGGGACGGAACACCTCTCCTATGAGGAAAGGTTGAGAGAGTTGGGGTTCTTCAGCCTGGAAAACAGAAGGCTGTGAGAGACCTTATTGCGGCCCTTCAGTACCTAAAGCAGGCTTATAAGAAGGATGGTGACAGTCTTTCTAGCAGGGCCTATAGCAATAGGACAAGGGGTGATGGTTTTAAACTAAAGGAGAGTAGATTCAGGCTAGACATAAGGAAGAGGTTTTTTATAATGAGGGTAGTGAAGCACGGGAACAGGTTGCCCAGAGAGGTGGCAGATGCCCCATCCCAGTAAACGTTCAAGGTCAGGTTGGATGGGGCTCTGAGCAACCTGATCTAGTTGAAGGTGTCCCTGCCACCCATGGCAGGGGGATTGAATTATATGACCTTTAAAGGTCTCTTCCAACCCAAACCATTCCATGATTCTATGATTCAGCAAAACAGAAAAAGTACTGACCAATTTTTCACAACTTCCATCACCCTCTGCAAAGAAAAATCATTTACCCTGATTTTGTAAAGGTGAAAAGTTGTTTAATACTTTCTGTAAAAAGTATTGATTTCCATTATTTTGCATGGATTTCCACCATTTTATTAACATTGTCTCCAGCAGAGAGAAATAACAGAACACTACATAATTTGGGCCAAATAGGTGAACAAAAGCTAACCACAACAAAGGGATTGTTTGTATTGGGCAGGGGAAAAGCCCATAAATCACTGTGATTGTCTCATGTTAATTTTGCCTTTATTCTTCCTATTCTCTGAACGGACAATAGGCTCCTATAATATATCATGTCCTATTATATTATGATTTCTCCCAAAGAGGGCTTATCACTTACTGTTTATACAGCGGCAGAATCAATCTGATTGACTGGGATTTCAGTGTTTCATTGCAATTAGAGGCTATATATAATTGTGTAATATTCACATTAGGATTTTAGTAGCCCTTTTCCAGGTGCCACTTTACAGACATAGGGTCTCCAACATGAATTTGTATAGTAACTTACTGTGTAGTAACATGCTAAGTAACAAGCAGACGAGATTTGATATACCCATTTGTAAGATATCTGAAACCTTGTATTTAATTGTAAGATATTTGAAAAAGAGGTTGATAGCACAGTTTTCATTATAAAACTTTCCATGGAGTCCTTAACTGAGGTTGTGTTTGTACATACACGCATGCACACACATGTTGCACATGGTGGCACTTTAGAGAATGCCTTTCATCTTTCAAAGGTACCGATAACTCAGAAGTGCAGGAACATTATGCTAACTAAAGAGCCTGCAGCAGACAGAGGTGAAGGTCTAATTCAGGTCTGCTAATCACAAATCAGGAACCAGAAGGAATTATTCCTTCAGCATCTGTCAGTAATATGGAGAAAAAGAAAAATGCATGTTGTGAAGGAAATCGGTGGAAGATTCGTGCAGGAAGTCTTGCGTAGCCAGCAGTATTAGAAAAACATTATTCATATTGCTAAAAATGAGAAATAGTAGGGTGTTTTTAATCACAAAAAGTTTAGCACCCAAAATGAAAAAATTGTTCTGGAACGTGTTGTGATGACTGAGACTGAACTGAACAGGGAACTGAAAGCTGGCACTTGCTTTGGCACCAGTGACTCCAGGGAATCAGAGATACAGGTCAGACACAGCCCCTAGGCTGTTGGAGGCTCCACAGCCTCCCTAGGGAATCTGTTCCAGCACCTCATTCTTCTTATTGGTAGGAACTAACCCATCAATGTACTTCATCTATGCAATTTAAGACCAGCATCTCTCCTTCCACTCATCATGGACATGGAAACAGACCACGTGCCTTTCCTTTGTGGGTCTTGTTATTATGTCCTATTTTCCCCTCTCCTTTTTCCCATGTCTTCTGTAGACTGATCAACTCAAATTCTTTCATTTTTCTTAGTAAGTCTTATTTTCAAGACTTTTGCTTTCCTCTGGACTCTCTCCAATCAGACCACATGTTTCTGTACAAATGACATCCAAAACATGCATTCAGTACAGACAAAGAAGAGGCAACCCCAATCAGTAGGAGAGATACAGCTGTTGCTTCAAAATGCTGGATTCACCAAAGCTCAACTGACTGGGATAAAATACAGATAATAACTATGCATGAAAATTAAGACTCTGTTAAACAGATTTGATAAGATATCCAAAAGCCACAACTATACCGTGAGAAAGAAAACAACGTTGGCAAAAAGGTTAGTAGAAAAATGAAGGCAAAATTAGAAGGAAAAACCCCTGATAATTATTATGAATATCAAATGCAAAAGCAAAGAGAAAAAAAGGGAAAAGCATTCTGTAAAAACACATTATGAAACATAAATATGAGAATGAGATGCTGAAGGTGGCAGTGAAAAATCCATGACTGTATGGGCTACAGAAAATAAGAAAGACCTTGAATTTTATTCAAAACTTAATTTAATTTAGAAACAGAAAATTTTTTAACATCAATATATAAAAAGCTTTTTTGTTCTACTTTTGGGAAGAATCTTGATCTTGAGATGAGAAGTGCTTCCTAGTCTGTCAGCAGCTAAGAAGGACCTTAAACAGTAGCTATTAGGAGTAAATGTTTTAAAATCAGCAGTTCTGAGAGTTTCTTTTGCACATTTCTATCCGGTATTATAAAATAATAATAATAATAAAAAAGAACTACTGAGGGAATTAAACAACCCACTACTGTTGTGCCGATATTTAAGAAGGGACACTGTACAGTCAGGTAACTGTGTAACATAATACACTTGCTTGATATCAATCCAGACAAAATAGTGAAAAAAAATATACGGGGTTCAACTGATGAAGATTGAAGTGAAAGGGGTGTAATTAATGCCAGTCAACATGGGTTTATGTAGAATAGGACTTGTCAAACAAACCTCAATTTTATTCTTTGATGAGCTTACAGAAGTTTCCGTGATAAAGGTAAGTGCAGAGGTGTAATACACTTAGACATCTGTAATGCATTTGCCTTACTAGTGCGTTGCTTATATTCTTCCTAAAAATTATTAATATACAATTCTAACAGAGCATCTGCAAAGTGCGTTGCGAACTCCTTAAAACACCAACTTTAAGAAGTAATTATCAATTAGAAATCATTAACTGGGGGGTGGTGATCCACAGGCACTTGTGGATCTGCTAGACCTGATTTTAACAAAATTTTCATCTGTGTTCTGAAATTAAACTCAAAAATATTGCCAAGAAACTTTGAAAAAAACAGAACCAGAAGAGAGGTATATGAAGATGAAGACCAGGCAGTCGCACAGAATAATCTGTCTCACTAAACTAGGCCAATTTACTGTTTTGTAACCTGAATGCTCAAATCATGTTTAATGACTGGGATTTCTCTGGGAAAAAAATAAAAGGAAAAAGAAAGAGCATGTTCCTGGAAATACTACAATCTGTTTCTCTTGGCAAATTTAATTCTCTCTCTAAGAGTTATGTGAGAGAAGCCAGACAACAGTTTATAGAAACCTGGGGTGATAATGCAGCATGCTAGCCTCTCAGAACCATCTTTTTGACAATAGTTAAGCAAGTGGGTAATGTGTGGCAAACTTTCCCTGTTTATTCTGAAACTATGTTCCCTGCTTGTAAGAAATGCCCACTAGCCATAGCTTTCCACCATTAACCCCCACAAAACTTCTCCAACAAAGGGCTGTAACCTGTATTGCACAGGTTAGAAACAGAGACAAAGGTTGAAGGAATCTGTTGCAGCTCACTCACTGTATATTCACTAAATAATTTGTAGTAAAATCTAAGATACACCTACGTAATATATTCTAAAGGCACAGAGAGAATCTTAGATAAGCACTTTAAAGCTGATGATTTTACCATTTCTCCAAAGTTCACGGATCTCATACTACTGTCCAGAAAACTCTAACTTTCCAGTTACGAAAAAATCAAGAAATGAAGAACAATCAAGCAAGGATCATGCACCAAACAGAGAAAATGAACAATAAGTGCATAAAATGCAAAGCATGGTATAGTTATATTGTGCATTCCAAACACAAAATGCAGTAGCAATTATAACACAAAATGCATATTCAGTTATCAGCTACAGATTCAGAGCTACAATAAAACTGAAATCACTATATTTTTTCTAGAGCAAAAGAGCTCAACTGGTTCCTTCCAAAATTTCTGCTGTGTAACATTATGCAATGCCATATAAAATTGGTTGATAGAAGCCCATAAAAAGTGCCTGAAATTCTCAATACATTCTACATCTATAGGCTTAAATAAATCCATTTTGTGGACTCCATCATACCTACCACACATGAATTTTTTTTTACAGCTACAAATATAATAGCTCATGCTTTTGCTTCCTCACAGTACACAGCTCCTCCATGAACAGAAAACATTTAGTGAATAGAAATGTAGACAAGCTCTAATTTTCTGTACAGTGGCAACTGCGTCTATTATGTATTACAGTGTCACTTTGCTCTGAAAGAGTTAACTTTCTAGCTCCTATTCTCTGCAGTGCTGCATAAACACTGCACATTATTCTTACTGAGCATGCTTCATCTTTCCTGTCTCCACAGTCTTGGGCTGTCAATCACTTGTCAGTCCCTACCACATCAGCACAGTGCGCATCACCAGGCTGTCAGCACAGCAGCTGATGAGACTCTGCTAAGAGCTGTCAATCAAACTTGTTTCTCTTATCTGTTCGGGAAATATTTTGTCTCTAAGAAACAAAGAACCTGGACAACAATGGATCAGAGTCTAGTATTTACTCTTTTACAGGGATAGAAGGCTCTTAACAGGAAACGAATGTGTTTTATCCACAACTAGGAAACCATTAGGCATATTTTCTTTTTTGGTTTTGTTTAAATCCTATTTGCATCTTGACCCAATAAATCACGGCATAATAAATTAAAGCAAATTTCTTTTTGCTCTCACTGTAAAATGAATTTCTCATGTTTACTTCTTAAGTTTCTGTCAAATATAATTCAATGCAGTTTAAAACAGGTAGCCCATCTTGGGAATCTCTCCCTGTCTTTAGGCATTGGAACGTGTGATCTTTCTCTCCATCTCACAGTAGCCAAAAAGACAGACTAGAGAAAATACCCATAATTTACACCTTTGTTACATTAAAATACATCTTTATTTTCTGTAGCGTTTCTCATTAAAACTCAATTTCAACGTTGAATTTAATAGCATGAGTAGGGTTCATAGATAATTGCAGACCAAAAGAATAGCTGAGCAAGTGGAAGAAAAGCATACATTTTCAGTGGGTATTTGAAAGAAGATAGCATCTTCTTTCTGGAATGCTGTACCGGGGCAGGGGCAGGGGGGTAAGAATTGCAGAAGATAAAGTTCTTGCATCTACAGAAATAAAATACTGAAGGAAGACAAAAAAAGCTGCAAAGATGGGCACAGTAGAGATTTCAGGTCTGACACAGAATCTCTGTATGAAAAGTTGAGCTGGGCTTTCAAGTGCGCATCTATCCAGGGCAGAATAATGTTCTGCAAAGATAACTGCTCCAGGTCTAACAAACCTGGCAATCAAATTAATTAGCAGTGGTGGATCACTGAACTAACAGACCTCTACTCTTCCCAGGGCATAAGTATGTATCTTCACATGCTGTGCCATACAGATATACAGGCACATTTAAAGCTAGCTCGAGCATCAGTACATAGTGCTGTCTTATGCCAGGCAGAGTAAACATAACCCAGTGACTTAAAATCCCCACTTTAGCCCATATCTGTTTTTCCCTACAAACTGAAGAATCTCAGAGCTGATAGTCAAGGAGAAGCCATGCAGGCCCAACAGTGAGTAGCAAAGGGAAGAAAAACACTTCTCTCCATATAGAGAGGTGTACTGTAAAACAATATAATATAAAAGGCAGGCCTAAAAATACTTGGTGTTTTTCATAAAGCTTCAGTCTGGAGCCATGAAATTAAATAAGCAGCTTAGTTTTTGGAGGCAAAAAAATAGTGAGTTTACAACGCTTAGTTTCTTGGACAGAATGTATATTAAAAGTTAAAAGGAACAGGAGGCAAGCAAAAGTAGTATTTTTTTAAATCTTATAACACTTACACAAACAATGATTTACAGGCCTGATTCACATGCTCTGAACATTTACATTGGCTGTGGAACTGGGCCTGTCCAGGTAAGAGCAGAGGGCAGAGAGAGACAGCTGGGAAAGAGGCTGCAATAGGAAACCAATGGAAAGGAAAAGTTTAAAGAAAGCAGGGAAAAGAAGCCCCCAGAGTGTTTTGGGGACTGCAGTCAAGATTAGAGAAGAGCAGAAGAGAATATGCAAGTTTCTAGCATCCTCCCACAATACTCTTAGGGGCTCTGAAGAAGGGACCTGGGGCAAAACACCATATTCCTCCTCATCTCTAGCACCTTAAGGCAAGATCTGAATAGTCCCTGAGAACAAGGAGGGAAGAGGACTGGGAATTGCCATAACCCAGAGAAAAATTATGGCCATGGACAAGGAAACATCATTTGTCCTTACACACACACACACCCCCACAAGAATTTTTCTGAAATTTGTTTGCTCTAGAAGAGAATATTTTAATTCCCAAAAGGGGAAATCCATTGCCTAAAGGAAGGAAAATAAGGTGGCAGGCACATCCAATGTCAGAGATGTAAGCAAATCTCTCACAGGCTGAAGCAAGACAAAGGCAGGCAATTTTGAGCTGAATCCTGGAGCAAAGGCAAGAGGTTGGTGTCTTTCATCACTTTCAACTCTACAAATGACTTCTCAAAGGATTCCTTTTTCTCTTTTCTAGAGCCTAATCTTGGTTCCTTCCACTACTGTTTGTGCCTATAAGAGTAAGAACAAAAAATTTGTCTTTTCTCTTCCCTCTCAGCCAGCCCATACACACCAAAGAGCGTGCACGCTGGGTGAGGAGGCAGGTGTCTCACCGGGGACAGCGCGGATGGAGACCAGGCACTTTTGTTTCATCTCTTCCAAAAGTCCATGCCTGTTGCTGTCACCACTCAGCATACTCTGGCTCATCTAACAGGAGCCCCAGCTGGCTGGCCAGTGATTTCACTGGTTACTTGGAATAAAGGTACTGGGTGATATTATGGTCTTTGGGAGATGCCAAAACCCTCCATAGTCATAACAGAGCATGTGTGTGGCTTGGGTGGACAAAACAGAGACCCCGATGAGGTCTCTGTGCTCAGCGAGGACCTGCTTCAAGTAGAAGCGATTTTCTGCTAATGTTTGCACCAAAAGGGGAGCGGACTGCTCTGTTCTCAAGTCCTGGACATGTTTTTGGACACAAACTTCCCTGGTAGGTAGATAGGGCTGCTCTTAACACACAGCCTCCACTCTGCACCCTCCCCAGGCAATGCTGGAAATGTCCCTGAGCAGGGACTTGGACAACCTGGCACCCCCAAGGCTGCTCTCAAAGCCTGCTCAGATGGCAGTGGAAGTCCCAGACTGGAACAGCTCAAGCATGCACTTTTAAGTATCGCTAAACAGGAATACTGCTCGTGTCATAAAGAATCACTAATACTGTAGTTCAGAATTATGTAAATATTTACTAACAAAGGAAAGGAAGCGTGAACGAACAGAAAGAGCCCTATATGCTTAGTTTTAATTCCAGATGCCGAGAATAACAACACCAAAAGCACCAACAGGTCAGAAATTAAAGCCAGAGGGAAAATCCTGGGTACTAGTGGCTTTTAAAAACATGCCCACAGTAATTTGATCTTTCAATCACACTTATCAGCAACAATGCTAAGAATCACAGTATTGCCCCATACCAAACTGTTCCAGCTACAGATAGCATAATCATTGTCAAGCATTTGTGACAACAGAAATATTTTACTCTTTGACAAATTCTTTCATATGCAGCACTGTTTTCCAGAAACACAACTCGCTCTGATCTAACTGGACATTAATTGCTTTTTTGCTGATGTATCTGTGCCTTCCGGACTGATAACACAACTAGCAAATCTGATATCTGACAAGTTGACTCAACCTAATCAGGACAGATCAGCTGTTACCAACGTTGCTATAGGCTGTAATTTGAGGACCTTTACAGAGTTATCACTTGCTTTGAAAGGCAAGAAACTGTAATTCTGTCAACACTAATCCCAGAACGTGTGTTCAAAGTGGCTGTTATTTTTTCTCCAGGAGAAGGTAACACTTGTCAAATAAATACCTGAGATAATTGATAAAAGGAATTAGAAGTATGTGAGTGATACGCTGACAGTCAGTCACTCTCACAAAAAAGAAGAACCTTGCAAGATTCAGAACATTAAGCGGAGAGCACAAGCTGTCATCGTGAAGCAGGGGTCACTCTGAATGGAGTGAAACAATTGGCAAGGCAGTTTTTCAATGTTTACTTATCTCTCTGCTGCTTAGTGGTAAAGCCGAGTGAATTATTCACTTCAAACAATTTGTTCAATGAATTTTACTCCTTTCTTTGTGCTCAGTGTATGCAGGCAATGGATACCAATGCCATCAGATTTATTCACTGCTTCACTTTTATTTGAGCTTTCATTTAGTGCTTGATTGAGAGTATTCTAGACTTCCACTGCTGTTGAGACAACATCCAGGGCAGGTCCTTATTGTGTGCAAACAGCATAGATCCACGCAGCTGATGGAATAATGATTATCTACACCAGCAAGGATATACCTTGTGGTATTCTTTTTTCTGATCCCTGTTTAAATCTGAAAGCCCTTCCAGCAACAATACTGATATTTGCCACAAAGTTCCCTTTCTGTGAACAGTTTCGCCCACAAGAATCAACACTCAAATGTTTGTGGAAACCAAATTAACAAAAAGTGCAAGCACAGCCAAAGCAAATTCATTAAAAATTCCAAAGATTATATTGCATTATTTGCCCTACTCCACTAGGAAATAATTTATTTTCATGTAATAAAATCAGAGGAATTCCACAAAAAAATGGATTCCCAGCCCATGCAATTCTTCAATGGAACTTGATTGTCAGTGAATGCAAACAAGTGACTTTGTCATTGCCAGGGTTGCATCTGTCTCTTCAAGATAAACTGTATTTAGACACTCAGGCTTAAAATTAGAACAAAAAAAAAAAAATCTCTTACTGTATCGCTTTGGTCCATCTTCCAAACAAAATGAAAGGGTTAAGGTTGCATCATCTTCAAAAAATTCAGTTGCAAAGGCATCCCACCAGAGGTTGTCACTATCCTAGGAAGCAACAGATCATTCACTTAACAGGAGGTAAAATGAAAATATGTTCATCCTTTGTAAAAGAAATTTGACAGGATCGTACACAGTTTGTGCGTCTTCACCTATGATTTTGGGATTTAGATGTCTATATGATATTTCAAACTAATTTTCCCAGATAAAGATCTAGTTCTAATTTAAGAAAAAACCCTAAAAATCTTTAATATAATATACAATAAATGGCCTTCATATTATTGAGCACACAAAATATGTAAAAACTTTACTCCTCATAAATACATGTTTCTCTTCAAGTGTTAAAAATGAATTTACAAATCAGTTGCAAATAAAGTGATTATGACTTTCCCCCCCCTTTTCTGGGCTGCGTATCTCAAATGCTTGGTCCTAATAATGAAAAAAACTCAGTACTCTAATTCTATAGGGCTACATAAACTGATTATCAGCATGAGTTGACAAGAAAGTTATTTAGAAACTAAATATAATAGCCATTCCACTCCAATGCATTTAATATAAATACAATGCTACTGCAGGTTAATTAAATACCAGCTAGTTACTTAAATGCAATTGTTGTGAGAAATCTTTACTTTTCAGTGTGATACATGAAGTGAAAACAATATTTTAGGATGACCTGTGTATACTTAGACTTACAGTAATACACATAGCTGGAACATGGCAATTATTAATACAGCGTACAATGTAAAGCATATACCAGTACGCCACTACGGGTGGCCTGTTGGCTTTGACAACTGAACCAGTCATTTTCAGATTGAGTGATCAGCATCAGGCACCCAAACCTCGATGTCTAGCACCTGTGCACATGGTCCAGCTTGCAAGGGTTTTTGCAGAAGTCAGGCAACAACAGAATCCACCGTTTCATTCAAAAGCTATGGATATATTTAATAACTGGATTTGAAATGTTTGGTACAGTCTCTTCTGCTTCTTTGAGGCCCTGAGATTTAAATCACTTGCAGCACATGGGATCAGCAACAAAGCTGGAACTACACTTCTGAACATGCCCCAGTCACACTCCTCAGAGCCACTCTATCCCAGTCATGGCAGCTGCCTTCCCAGTGTACACGGCCAGGTTCATCCCGTGTAGTGAGCACTGAGCACCTCTTAATGTCTGAGCAGTATGTAACTAAGCCAGATAACATTCGTTACGTTCACAGAAAAAAAAACCCTGAGATAAAACACTGATTTAAGACAAAACGCACATCCATCATCCTCGTTATATGTGCCTGTGCAGAGAAATAACTATCTGGGTTTTTTTAGTTCTGCTCCCGTTTTTCCTGAAGACTTCGCTGCTGGATTTCACTCCAAACTGCTGAGCAGGGTATCCTTCCTGCCTCACAACTTTACTTTGATTTTTGCCAAGCATCCAACGGAGGAATGGTAAGGACAGGTTTTAGCATTCCAGCTCCTACCAGAGACCCCCAAGGGACTCCTTGGCTGGGTCAGAGCCTGTAATTCATCTTCCTTGCCAAGGCTCAACCCACCCAGCAGTGGCAGGACAATGAGCAGCACAGCCCTGTAGTACTTGCTCAAAATTCAGTCACTCAAAGAGGTATCAAAACCTCATCCCCATGTCTTAGAAATCTGTTGCTGCAGAGAGCTGCTGCTCTTTCCTCTTTGCTGCTGTAAACTTTTATGTGTGTTTCCACATGCAAACATGGTTTCATTGACTAGCCAAGTAGCCACAATAGTAAGTACAGAATATCCAGGTGTTCAACAGAGGCCCAGAAACCAGCATCTAGCAACATACCTCTGCACGCTGATCCTTCACTCGGGACAGCCTGGTGGGTGGCATTATAAGCGCATACGAGAGTGCATTGTCCAACAAGTAATTACGAGCTACCACCCTCTGCCATTTGCCAAAAGAGAGGCTGCAGTATCGTTTAACTGGGATCTTTCAGACACACTTGTCATAGAGAAGGAAGAGGGGGGGGGAAGGATTTAAGCAACGTCACCTACCACATTTGCAGCACTTGTTAACTCAGTAGTTGAGTATCACTGAGCTACTCATGCAGCATCCAATGACACAGGAGGCGAAAGGGGAGCATCACATAGCTGGGATGCAAATGCACAGGGGAAAGACAGAGAAAAGAAGGGAAAGTGCAGGGCCTCACCTCACAACCACACATACTTGCACTCACTCTTGCTTCCAAGAAGTCTGAAGGCAAGGAAAATGCAGAGGCGGAATTACTGTGGATTCTCTCCCTGGATAGATGAAATATCCAGGCTCTGTCACAGTTTGAATACTGTCCAAGGTCTCTATCTTATGCTTTTGCATATTTTATGTCAGGAAGAAGGAAAAACAGAAAATGCAACACCCCACCCTCACCCACAAAAAAAACCAACCCAAACCTTAATAGAATATATAAATCCTCTGTCAAGCTTGGATACGCTCTGCTGATTAATTCTCTGCTCCACCCTTGTCACAGGTGGGCCCAACTACTCTCACAGCCAAATGGTGAACAAAACCAAATGAGGTGTCCCCTAGCCAAGCTGAAAAAGGATCCGGTTATTATGAAAAAAAAAAAAAGAAGAATAATAAAATCACCCTCTTTTTCTTGCAAAAAGGGAATGGTGAAGGCAAGGCTGCCCCCAGGCATCTTTAACTTATGCTCTGACAGGTTACGGGGGATTTTGCCAGAGTAATTATTTTTCTATTCAACAATAATGAGAAATTACCATGGCAACCTCCTTTTCACATAGTGCACTCACACGCTCAAACATTGAAATAATGGCCTAAACATAACAAAAAAACCCTAATACTTTAAAAATATTTTGTATTAAAATAAACTTAAGGAACAGGTCAAAGGAGAGAAGAGGCCAGAGACAGTCAGTGAGTTGGGTCAGAAGTGAAGATGGCATGCTGCTGTAGCCAGCTACCCAAGCAGCAAAATGTCTTCTGCCACAACTGTCATTGTTCCCTCTGATCCCCTCCACCCCCAGTATTATTTGTAATTTGAAGCATGGCTCAACTCTGAATAGGGTCTCCAAGTAAATGGAATCCTAGTGTTTCAATATTTTTTCCTGACTCTGATTTCTTTGGCAAATGTAATCAGATTTTAAGTACAATGATGTTCTTTTTCCTCCTCCATCTAATAGTCCCACATGTTCACTGTGTGATCTGAGAGTCAAGCTGGGTTCTTCTTTACACCTTACACACTTACATGATTAAGAGTCTGCAAGCCAAATGAGGCTTTTCTACTTGCCTGTGATGGTGATTGCTGAACCAAAATAGGTCTTGCAACTGGAATATAAGGCCAATTGAGCCTATGGAATTTTCTCCAAATGCCTTTATTCTTGTTTAATGACTTGGAAGGCAGAAGGGAGTTCATGTAAAAAGTCAGTACATGAAACCACGCTCAAGAGAAGATGCAGATACCTTGCAGGACAGAACTGGAATTCAAGATTATTTTGATAGATTGCAGAAATGGTCTGAAATGAAGATGAAATTCAATAAAGTGAGGTGACAAAAGCACAAATACAAAATGGGGAATAACTGGCTAAGCAGTACTGTAGAAAATGGTCTACATCATAAAGAAAATACATCAGCAATCTGTTGTTCTTGCAAATAAGGGAAATGTCTTAGATGTAATTCCCTTCCACTCCAGCAAACACATCTCTGGAAAAACTTCAACTGGAATAGTCTGTCCACTGCTGGAGTACCGTGGCCGGGTCTGGGCCACCCACTCTTAAAGAATTTAGCTGAGAACAACAGTAATCATTGAGTTCAAAGACACAAGCAAACACACAAACCAACCCCAAAAGACTTATACTAAGTAAGGAAGAAGGACCTAGCTGTGTTTAGTATAAGGCAGAAGCAGCTCACAGGGAATGTGATGACAGTCTTCAATCATATGAAAAGATTGCTATGAAGAAGAGTGATCACTTGTCCTCAGTGACTAACAAGGATAGAAGAATTAATAATCGGCTCAGTTAGCTGCCATCGCAGGTTAAGGGATTTAATCCCCTGTCACGGATTTCTAGGCTAGTGTTTTGCAGAGGGGAAAAAGCCTCAGCACACGGCTACTGTGTTCCCAAGAAGAGTGGATGCAGAGGTCCCGCTGCCCACGAGTCTTGGGAAGAGCTGCACCATTATGGCAGCTCCATGGCTTGTACCTGGCAAGAAGCAGGTTTTTGTTTTCTTCCTCACATTGCTTTTGGCTGCACATGTATAACAGGTGTAAATAGTATATTAAAAAGAGAGTCATGGAAACAAAGAAATGTGATTCTGAATATGCCCAGGAAACACCTCTGTTCTGAAATGGGACCCTTTTTTTATATAATCACTTTTCAGGGAAGAACTGAATTTTAAACATCAACCTATGTGGCTTGGCATTGGACAAGGCAAAAATAAAAAGAGATAGTCCCCTTGGGAGCTTACATTTTTCTTCTGGCACCTGCAACCCTTCCCTATTGACACTTACTATTTTCAGAACTCTATACGTCCACACTCCTGTTGGCAACATACGCACTTCTCATATTCTTTCAAGTTAATGCTGCGTGAGGAAACTGCTGTCTCCCCAAGGAGAGAATGGTATTCCTCCCCTCCTCCCGCTCCTGGAAAATCAAACTACACTTCAGCTTTTAAAATGCAGTTCAAGATAAGATTTTGCCATTAATACACCTGTAAAAACTGCACAGCCATTACAAATTATGAAACTCACAAGATAAGTATCATTAAAAAATTCTGACATTAATGTTTATACTCAGAGCACACTGACAGACCATTGAAAATAAAATGCTTGAACACAATAAACCAGTAACTTTCCCCATTAGCTTTAAATTAGACCCGTCTTGAGTCTACCCAACATACTTAAGGTTCTAATATAAATTTCACAGGAGTAACAAATTAACAGGGATCCATATTTCTTAATTTTATACATTTGGACATTTGAATACTGATCCATAGGTCTGCCCCTGCAATGCACAACATTTTTACGGTCTGGTATAGGGGTCTTTTGCTATTTATTTGTATTCTATATGGAATACTGATATTCTGAGTCTTAAATTTATTTTCTTGGAAACAAAACAGAGTGAAAGAGTGGAATACTCATATACAGAATGTAGGTGAGAAACCCATATAGTTAAATGGTTGTCTGTTGTCATACAGGTACAAGAAGATGCACACCTATCTTATATTCGGAACATCTTTTCTAGCAATATATGGTACCTTGTATGGTTATTAAATGCACCTGAAAAAGAGGACCAACATGGTTGCCCAGGGCTGGTTTGTAAGGACCACTCCCATTGCTTTTGCATTTGTTATTCTATCATCTAATTTATTTCATCTTAAACATAAAGCGCGTTTTACGTAGCATTAAACATGCTTTTAATCTTGAAGCTAGTGGTATCTTACAGAATATCCAGCTCTCCTCCCCCTGCCAGGAATGCCTGATTCTACTCCTTCCATTTGTTATTTCACACATATTCACAGTTTTAATGGTGTTGCTTGCTTTTATTTCACTTACTAGTGTGGCTGGATGCCATCTCTCAAACAATGTGTAGTAAAACTGGCAGAAAGATTTTAAGACTTGGCTTTGGTCATAAGTAGTTTTCTGTTCCATTATATACTTGCAATTTCTTGCCAAAACTCTGCTCAATGCCCAAAACATATCAGTTTCTTCAGCTTACTTAATAATTAATTAAATTATTGTTTATATTCCACTTTGGAACTTATCTTCATTCGTACAGTAAAGAAACAACACCAAGTTTCTTTTATTGAAAAGACAGAATATAGTAATGTAAGAAATCCCCACAGCAATACTGCCTCAGAGAGACTGACTTGGGTGCAAAATGGGGGCAATATCTCTGCTTCTCATGTAAATCTGGAGTAACTTTAAGAATCCAGTGAAGTTACAGGGAAAAGCTCATAACGAAAAGCTACCCTTTCGGATTCACTGGGAATTCTTAATATATCAAGGATCCTATTTTTATTGCCTATAAACTGCTACACTATAAGGCAAAAAAATATGGGGTGGGGGAGGGAGAAGTAGCACCTCGTTTTCTGAACAGGGAACTGTGAAAATCAAACATTAATTATTTTATTTCAGATAAAAATGAGAGGAGAAAAAAAAACAAACAGAGGCTTTGCAAAATATGTGAATTGATTCACGCCATTTTCTTGTATTCTGAATATTCTGAACCCAGGGATGTGGGAACCAGCATCACTACAGCAAAACAATTATGTTGTAATGATACTAGCCATACATCTCAGCGTTGCAGATACACTGCTTTGAGATAGCATCACTTAGATTCTCAAATAGCAAGTCCACACTGGGCAGTTATACCAGGGGTTCAGATAAACTGAAACATGCTGACACTGGTATGAGGAAGTGGAATATTTTTCATATATTTAGAAGGATGTTCAACCTCTTCCTTGTTATTTGGCCACTAACAAATGCCTAAATAGAGACTTTTTGTTAGAGTAGTTGTGGCAACTGCTCGCTAGGCTGGCAAATAGCAAGACCAGTCTTCACACAGCTGTAAAAGTATTGTTATTCCATTACATGTAAGCCACCCAATTTTTCCAGCTACACAGATGTGTACATGTATATCAAGTTGGACCTCCTTTTAAAATTGGAGTCCTTAAAATTACAGAGATTTTCTAACTTAAATTGTCAGGAATGGATAAGACAGAGAGCTATCTAGTTCAGTCTAATAACAGAATCGAAAGAAGAATACCTGGCCTCAAAACAATTATTTGTCATTGTTTAAATTTTACTGCAGCTTGTGGACAAAAGAGAAATGAATCCTTAAATATTCACTCTGTGCATGTTCCACTATTCACCTACAGCAAACAGACACAGATTGCAGAGTTTAATACTGCATTGTAAGTATACAGAGCAGAAGGGGTTAATTTATGAAACGTGTCTTTTCACCTGCTTGTTTAATTTTAATTCATTATTTCCACTCCTGGAACTTGTGCACAAGAATGGATAGCAGAAAGAAAGAGGTAAAAAGAGCAAAGAAGCTGGGCTTAAGACATATGCCGCTGCCAATTCGTTGTAGCTGCCATAGCATCATCCTTGATATTTCACAGCAATATTATCAATAACCTGCAGAAGATGCTCTTTTGTCCTTTTTAAATATACGGGATAAGACTGCACTTGGTCTCTATGGGTAAGACATATTCTGGCTGTGTGAACAAAAAGACTGGGCATTAACAACTAAATCATGAGCAGTTTTTAACAGACGTAGACACTTCCACCCACAGCATAGTATCGTTTGGACTTAGTATATATACAGTGCATGCTAAATCCATATTCAAAGTTGTTTTAAATTTGAGCCCTCTTTTCAGTAGGCATGTGGATGGCTCTAGCTAGCTGGGAACAGTAATGGATTTCCTTAGTAGTATTCTCCATCCATGATCATTTCAGACAAATCACAGACTTGAGTCTTGTGTTTATCAAAAATGAATCATGGTTACACTTCTCTATTCTGCCACAGAATACCCCACAGCCTCAGCCTTTGAGAATGGTTTATAGAGATGGAATATTAAGTGTGTCTATTATCTATTGTACTACTGTCAGCCATATGACTGTTCTTATTTTATTCTGACATTTTGACCTGGTTTCTTTTTTACCTTGTTTACTTCCATCTGTATGAGTAAATGGAAGCTACTATGCCATCTATCCCAATGAAAAGGCAATAACTAGTATTGCTATCAGTGAATATAGAGCATCAAACATTGTATGTCACTAGGGCACAGGGAAAAAGTCATATTCCCAGCAACATTACTAAAAGAGTCTCTCTGGGTCTAGCTATCCAACTGCACCAACTCCCAAGGCTCTAAAATTTAGGGAACACAAATGACTTTGTAAGTTATTACAGTGAAAGTGAAATTACTGCTGATAACATTTAAAAACAAAAATGGGAACAAAATGAAGACAGTCCTTGACACCTCCATTTCACACTGGACTCTTACCACCTCTTTGTTCCCTGAAGTCTCATGGGAGCACCACGCATATTAGGGACAAGTACAAAGCCAGGACCTTCAGAGGTCCCTGCCTCTGAAAAACTACAATCTAAACTGTGATCTAACAGACTGTATTTTGAAAGGTAAACAATAGCTCTTCAGATGAGTTAAGAAAACATACTGCTTTTCTCTCTTGTGCAAGTCTAGTGGCCCAGGTAGGGAAGGGAAACTCAGATAAGACAAACCACGCTTCCACCTACATTCTGGCTTCTTGGAGGAGTATCAAATGGTGACAGGGCTAAGTAGTACAGCAATGAAGAGTTGATTTTATCATAAAGTAAGTTATATGGGTTGAAAAGACATATAGGTGAGGAGATATATCTGTATATGACACTTACACACTCTCTACCCTACAGAACTTGGAGAAAACTCTTGCTAAGAGTCAGCAAAAGATTTTTAAAACTAAGGATGTGCTTAAATGCTTTGCTGGACTTGGATCAAGTATGCATTTGTTAGCCTACAAGTTAAATTAATTAAAGATTATGACTTCCTATTAAGCTTTGCAAACCAGGTAAGAGCATATCGCAATGTTGGACAGCTCTAACAAAAGAGCTGTTACTTCTTGGGAAGGTACATGGAGTGGAGAAGATCCAGTGTATCGTCTGTTCCATCTCCTGGAGAGGACAGGTATTCTCACGCACAAAAGCTTAGTTTAGTAATAACTAGTCAGAAAGAGAAAATATTTAAGAGGGAAGTATTTAAGAAATCACTCCCTTTTGTTACTATTTAGAAGCATATCTATGCTTTAAATTATGTATTTTTGGCTGCATTTAAGTGCTTAATAATATCACTGTGGTTCTGGGTGTTCAGGTATCACCCAAAGAAATTGTAAGAGCACTACATAATTCCAGATAGTGCAGAGAAGCAAATGTTATGTCAGTTTACAGAAATTCTTGTAAGAAGCAATGGTGGGGCACAAAATCTAGTTCTATGTTATGTATTATTAATAAAATATATATCTCTATCTTTGCACCATAAACAGTGCATATTCCTTAAGCAAAAAACCACTGTGGGAATTAAAAATTTCATAACAGCAATACAGTCACCTGCAAATTATGTCCCTTAAAAGTTCATTCACATTTTTTATTCAACTCATCTCAGAAGCCCCACTCCTGTGATTTTTTTAAAGGATTATTTCTTTAGTACAGCAAAAGTACATTTCAAGTTAATTCCTGTACACATTCTGTACTTACTAGGATTAGTGATCACAGCCATTTTTGTCAGCTGGCAATGTCACTCTATCCACAAATATTTTCTCTGCTAAATGTGTGTTTCAGAGTCTAAACTCTACTTAAGAGAGAAGAGAAAAAGGTAACGTTGAGGTATTAAGTCATTAGATCCATATTTTAGACTCTGCTTACTGGGTCCAGCTTTCAAAACTACAGCATAATTAGTGTCATCTGTTTCAGCCATTTGGGCCACTAATCAGCTGAAGTGGTCAGATGTTCAGGTTTTTTAAAATAATAGAGGTACATTTATTGCTTGTAATTTTTGATATACAAACACATGTGAGTTCAAACTTAATCAAACATTAAGGCTTAAAACACTCATGCATTCATTTTCCATTAAATTCAGTGGAAAACAGATGTTGGAATATTCTGTGCAAGGCTCCAAATCCCAGCATGGAAATGGAACTTGTTACATTTGCTGAATGAAAGCTGGAGGGTGACAACAGAGCTGGGATTCATTTCACCCCAAGACAGTTGTCTAAATTCATATGAGATAAAAAGCCTCCTGGAGATATCTGTCTCTTCACTGACTGTAGAGGGAGCCTAGAGAATAGTTCAGTCTAGCCATGTAACTTTTACAGGGATAAAGATAGGTAAGATAAATCCTATTCTACCTATCTACCATGAATTTAAAATCCAGGAAGAAAACTGGCTGAAGTTTTGGGAGCTTACGTAGTGAAGGACAAACATAAGTGAAAAGCTGGGTGAAACAACCGTATCTACTTTGTCTAGATTTTTACAGTCTTGGCAGGAAAAGCTATAAATGATGTTCAAGTTTTTTGCTCGCAATGCTCAAAGATCGCCAGGCTGCCAGGTTCCTGCTGTTTCATATAAAAAGCTCCGAGTGGCAGACAGAAGTTGGAGCACTGGTTAAAGATTTCTGCCAGTATGAAATGTTTTAAATGAAGAAGATGTGATTATTTGCCTGGCTTCCTAGCTTCACTCCCTGGCTAGCCATAGTTGCCAATAAAGGCCCTCAGGTCCTGTATTTTATCTCACCCTGTATTTGGATGCAAAATTCCTGTACAAAATACAATTAAACTAGAGGCAGAATTGTTCATATGTATCTTCCTACATTCTCAGAAATATGAAATATAAGGAAATCCTAAGTCAAGACAACAGATATAAAATATTGCCATTTCTCATTGTATTATTCTGCTACCATCAGATCACTCAGTCACTCCCTGTTTCCATCATGTAGCACTATCCTTCTCAAGCATGTAACGCTCACTAATGGGCATGTGGCAGCCAAGTCTGACTAATCAGGAGTCCAGGTTGCTCTGAAAAGCAAGGATGGGTTGTGCTTAAGACACTCTCAGATTCTCAGCATACACCGTGGTTTACAAGTTTTGACGGTGAGAAGCAGCAGGGCACTGAACTTTTTAAACTATCATTTGCATTCACAAATTAAAACTCTGATTCAAATTGAGATGTCTGAATCAACCTGCTTACAAGGAAAAAAAACTACTTAGAACCAAAACTTTTACAGTTATTGCTGCTATAATATTGTATAACAGATCACTGACAAGGGTGTTAATTTTGCTAAATCAAAGGATGTTTAGTTCCTGTCCTGAAAGGTACCAACAAAATATATAGAGAAAGAAGCACACACTGGGAAACCCAGAGGTTGTGATAACTGAGTGGGTTTGTGTGTTTGTTTTAATTATTAACTTTAAATTTTCACTTCAAAGAAATGGGAGAATCTATGCATGCCGAGGAGTGCCCTCTTTCAAAACTCTTTCTGCACTGAGCAAAGTAAGTACAGCTTTCTTGTAAATGGCATATCTTATCTTGTCAACCTCATTTAAAGTAAAAAGGCATCAGTAGTAATAATAAGAATGCCGTTTCATGAACAATTCCTTCACAGCAGCTAGCTATTACATACTGTAACAAATTAAAAACTCCAAAAGTCTATGCAGGTCCCCAGAGAAATGCTCTTTAATAAAGCAAACACCAATATTGAAAGTGACAGAATTCCATTTGCTACAGAATCCCATCCAACTGAGTTTGGCTGCAGCTGAAGCAATTAGGGAAAGCTGTGATTTAATGATTATGCTAAAACCCTAGACAAACAAAGCTCTCACCTACCAAGTGGCCACTTAGCTGTATCACTACCACCAAAATGTATAAAAATCCATGTAGGATTTCATTTGTTGTCAGTCAACTAGTAGCAACATGAGCAATTATTTACTAAAAGTGTCTAGTTAGTAGCTACCCTACTGCTTAAACATAAGAAATGTATAAATCTAAATTTAAACAAAGTAAGCAAGGCCAAGTGTGAACTACATATGTCAGGAAAATCATCCATCAGGGTTGTCCTTGTAGCTGAGACCTGATATGATCTAGTCGAAAGATCATAACAGGTCAGTATTTAATCCTTTTTCTAAAAAAAATAAAATAAAATCTTTATGTTATATATGATAAACCACTGGGGCCTCACCTCTGGGTCCATAAACATCTAATGAAATTTTGAACATCATTTCATCATAGCAGTAGCCTCCTATGAACTACAACCTATCATTTCAGACTCTGTGGACCTGTTAGATCAGCAGCAGAACTGATTCACTTGAGATTTCTTAGCTTTTGGCAGACTGTATTTGGCCTTCCTTATTTTCTAATGCTTTCAAAATTTCTTTGTTTAAAGTTGTAGGACAAAAAGCCATATAAAAAAGGACCATTTGAATGTGACAATTTGGAAAAGTTGCTTACGGAAAGCTTGTGAATTTGCTTGGAAACTATGGAATTTCATGGTGTGTTCATGCCAGTGGTCAGGCTCCATTATGAGAACTGACTGATAGTCTTTCTGATTTTTAGCCCTCACATTAGTCTGAGACCTGAGTGAGTGACACCTCAGACAGATGATGCAGATTTTTACCCTTGTTGCCTTCTAGGTGAAAGCATCCTCTGACAAAGAGCAAGCAAAGCCTTGGAAAAAGCAGTTCCCTTCCTCCCCAACTTCTTTAAGGAACCACATCTAGAGACATGGTGCATATCTACAGCCTAAACAAAAATATCAGTGTTGATACAGCGTTCTAAAACCCTAAAGAATATGAAGTCTGGGAGAAAGCTCAAACACACAGAAAACTATTTTAAGATAGAAAATATTTTTGCATAACATGGTGAATCATGCACAGAATTGCTGCAGAGGAGAGCGAAATAACTTGGAGAAGATATGTACAGTACAGGAATGCGCTTCTCAGGGACCTCAGCCCTATTTTCAAAGACCTGAATCCTCATGTCTTAACAGAAGTATATAGTGTGGGGGGTTGGGGTTTTTTTGTTTGTTTGTTTTGCTACAGCTGTGCGTTTCTAACTAAAATTAGCAATAATCATGTTCAGAACCCTAGAAATTTTTTTAAGTACTATGGATTCCTCAAGGGTGCTGTAAATGCAGAACTTCTACAGTTTCAGAGCTTTTCTGGAAGATTTATGTTCGGACTACTAAAAAGCCTGAGAAGGCAGCGGTAGCCTTGACAAAGCCAAGAAACTACACAGTCCCATTTCTGGGAATGTGTAACTGCCAGAGGAGCTGTCATCTGAGAGTGAGACAGAAAATCAGAAAAGATTCAGTGCTCATGTCTTCTTAGACTAGGGAAATCTCATGTCAAGCCCAGAATATATGGATCCACACCAAGCAGCTTCGTTTCTACCAATGCAGTGACAACCACTGCAAGCTGTTATAGTATTTCTATGCACCATATTTAAGCAGAGCCTACAAAATTGATCATAGCTGGATCTCTCTAGGTCTTCAAATACAGACTATATCAGGTGCTGACTGTTCAAATATCTTAGGATTCTCCTTCTCCAAATGTGTTCCTCCACAATCAGCTTGACTTTCACACCTGATTTCTATACGAAGGATCAGGTCTTTGCTCTAGAACAAACAACTTCTTTTCTCTTGCTCTTGCTTTCTCAGTTCCACTTTCGTATTTGGAAGAGTTTTTTCTACAGGCAGATACATTGATACAGATGTGCATTCACTCACTTTTTGTTGATATTCTCAGCTCCTGTAGTAGCATCTACTGGACCAGGTCATCTGCCTTTTAAAATAATATAGTAAGTTATCCCTGGTCTGAGACACTCTAGAATGAATATGAACTTTTTGTAACCTCCACAACATGTGAGGTCTGAAAGCTGCAAGAGGCCCAGCAGAAACTGCCAGGTCAGCACAGAGCCCACCACATATCTAGCGGCACATCAGCAAAGATAAAGGCGTGTACTGAAGATCAAACATGCTTTGTATTAAGCAAGCACCTCCTTGTTCAGACTCCTCTGAATGTTCCAGTTCAGTGAGGCTCAACATCTGGCAGGGGTCAGATCTGGGCTGATGTCTTTCTAACTTGATTCAACACTCTCCAGTATAGCTGACAATCTCAGGCCTTTGCGCCCTAAAGTCTCAATTGCCTCACAGAACAAGTAGAGAATCAAAGCAGTTTTCATCTCTCTCCCTGAAAAGGGTCATGCACCTTGATCTGAAGGGACCACAGGCAGGATTACGCTGTCAGTATTCTCCTCATCCCCCTGTCAATATTCCAGTAGTAGCAACCAAGGAGATGATACCAAGCTGCCATGGGGAAATGGTCTAGAAACTGATCTAGATACTGATTATTTGGAACTGTATTATACAGTGTGCTGCAGACACACGATCCTATGGGCTGTCAGTTGATATATACAAACTGAACCCAGTGGTCATGGTGGGACATGAAAGCAGAAGTGTCCTGTGTGTTGTATAGGATGAGTCCCACAGTCAAGAATGTCATATGGAAATATCTAACCTATCAAACCATCAGCAGCAGTGCCTTGCAAACATTAAAGAAGATATGTTCCTAAAATAATAAGCACAGCAGTCAGGCATCATAAATGTCTCCTAAGAAATGTAAGGTGAAAAGGTGGTACCGTATGAGTAACCATAGCTCTAAGAATTGGTGTCTCCTACTTGAAAGACTATACTTTTTCATTCCTAGAAAATGTGCACTTGCCAGGTGTACTTCTTAGGTTTAATCAAGTAATTTTATACTTCCAAGGTGACCATCTGTTGGACTTTGAGGGAGAAAAACCCAGAAGTATCTTACCCCATTGTGAAATAAATAGAAGCAGGTATACAATCTGTTCACTTTGACTACTACTACCATAAATACCTCTAAGAAAACTACTATACATCATGTTTCACTATGAAGAAAAAATATTTCCCACCCAGATAATGATCAAAATAATTCTGGATATCTTCCTGATCTACACGGCCTACCCCACGTGTGATGCAGCCGTGTGTGTTCTGTGTAGTGTAGTGTGTTGGTGTAGTGCTGAGAACTAACAGACCTTGTAGCTTAACATTTGAAATTGTCAGTCTTTAGTATCTACTGTCCTGCTACAAGCTTAGAATAACTAGGTCATCTATTCTTCTGCTTAGACTGTGCACTCTGTAGCTTGTCCTATCAAAAAATTAACTTGGAATCAAAGATCTCAAGTCTTCCACATAGATATTAAAGTGTGTTCTTTTTCTTAAGAATAGGAGCCTATCCTGATGGTAGCCATGGTTGCAGAGAGAAGCTTGAGTGTGACAAAATGCATTTAAACATGAGCAAGGGAATAGAGAGAATTCCAAACTCTCTTTTTCAACAAGATGACAACTGCATGATCCTTCAGAGCCCAAATCGGCTTTGTGCAGAGGCACTGAGTGGCTTGCCTATTTTAATTGCGTATTTTCATTCTCATGGCCATCGATATTGGATAACTGGAAGCTCACTTGGAGGCAGAGTGTTAAACAGAATGCAAATTTCTCATTTGGAGCAGAAGAAACTGTGATCATTTTTGATATTATCTTTTCTCATTCAGCTTCTTTGATTTGAGTGTTCGTATCAAAAGAAAGTGACCTGAACATATTAAAGATTATGCAAGTTTCACCATTCCCTGTTGCATATGACTTAAAAATTAATGGTTCATTAATATCCAAACAGATCTGCTTTGGGGAGACCTGATCAGAATTCAACACTGGATATCACAACCATCTGAGAGAACTGCCAAAGAGTTTTTAAGACGGCCCAGAAGAAGCGTGTCTTAAACATTGTTTCCACTGCCTTCACCTGCAAAAGCAGTATCTCTGCTTCAGTGACAGAACAAATACATAGAAATTTAAAATTTTTTTCTCCAGTTCTCAAAGGGAGAGTATTTTACACCAATAAAAGAGAAAATCAGCTTATTTTACCTAATTTATGACATACTACCCACTGGTAGAAAAAGAAAGATGGAAGCTCCCCTTCCTTCATGCTTTGATAGAAAATCAACAGAGAAGTAATACAAACTGACAGGTTTTTATGACTGACCTCCTGATACCTACTGGTGCATAAACATGCAGTTGTTAAAACTTATCACTAGGGCCAGGGTTATCCCCTCTTGACGAGGAGTCTGCCAAGTCGTAAATAAATAAGCTAAAAATAGAGTTCCAAAATAATGTGTCCTATGTAGTGGATTCTGACACTAAAATGTCATGTCCCAGAAAATCTCCAAACAAAAAAGTTAAAATTTCACAGATTCATGACTTTACTTTCCAGATGTTGCACAAAACTTGGTAAGTAGGAAGGCCATCTATACATCTCTTCAGTGGCAAGTGGTGTTCCTCAGGGGTCCGTACTGGGACCAGCACTGTTTAATATCTTCATCAGTGACACAGACGGTGGGATCAAGTGCATCCTCAGCAAGTCTGCAAATGACATCGAGCCGAGTGGTGTGGTTAACACATCTGAGGGACAGCATGCCACCCAGAGGGACCTGGACAAGTTTGAGAAGTGGACCCATGTGAACCTCATGAGGTTCAAGAAGGCCAAGTGCAAGGTCCTGCAGCTGGGTAGGGGCAAGCCCCATGCATCAATATGGGCTGGGGTACGAATGGATTGGGAGCAGCCCTGCAGAGAAGAACTTGGGGGTACTGGTGAACAAAAAGCTGGACATGAGCTGGCAATGCACGCTCACAGCCCAGAGGCCAGCTGTATCCTGGGCTGCATCAAAAGCAGCGTGGCCAGCAGGTCGAGGGAGGTGATTCTGCCCCTCTGCTCCGCTCTGGTGAGACCCCACCTGCAGCGCTGCGTCTAGATCTGGGGTCTGTAGCACAAGAAGGACATGGACCTGTTGGAGTGGGTCCAGAGGGTGGCCTCAAAAACGATCAGAGGGACGGAACACCTCTCCTATGAGGAAAGGTTGAGAGAGTTGGGGATCTTCAGCCTGGAAAACAGAAGGCTGTGAGAGACCTTATCGCGGCCCTTCAGTACCTAAAGCAGGCTTATAAGAAGGATGGTGACAGTCTTTCTAGCAGGGCCTATAGCAATAGGACAAGGGGTGATGGTTTTAAACTAAAGGAGAGTAGATTCAGGCTAGACATAAGGAAGAGGTTTTTTATAATGAGGGTAGTGAAGCACGGGAACAGGTTGCCCAGAGAGGTGGCAGATGCCCCATCCCAGTAAACGTTCAAGGTCAGGTTGGATGGGGCTCTGAGCAACCTGATCTAGTTGAAGGTGTCCCTGCCACCCATGGTGGGGTGGTTGGACTAGACGACCTTTAAAGGTCTCTTCCAACCCAAACCATTCCATGGTTCTATGATAGAACCCTGAAGTTGGTGGGCTTCTGCTAAGCACTGATCACAGTATTCAGTTGCAGAGCAAGACATAACAACTCCCTTCCCAGCTGAGCATTTCTTCTCCCCTCTGGGGCCAAGCTTCTGTTAACAGGACTGCATTTTTATTTTCCCCAGCCCTTTTGGTTAGCTTTAAATCATTGTGACAAACATCACCTGAACCCCGCCCTCTAAAAATTATGGTGTTCTTTTGTATATAGTTATTGCCATATACTATTTAGAAATAAAGGTGGCTTTTGAACAGTAAATTTTCTGAGAACAATTCTATCAAGGAAAGGCCCATAAAATTCAGCCAGAGGAAGTACATCCCACTTCTCAAGTATTCAATTTAATGCCTTGTCCTACCACTGCACTGCTGAATAATCTATAATCTACAGGCAGTTGTTTGTAGTGTAACAGTCAATAGAAGTCACTGAATAATGTAAAAATCTTTTCGTAGGAAATATTTCAAATTACAAATCTGATCTCAATTTGATTTGTTTATGTAGATTTTTGCAACCAAAGTTTAGTTCATACAAATGTTTGTAAAGAATGAATTTAGGGGCAGGTTGCCAAGATGAATGCAATCATCAAAAGAAAAATCATTTTGTGATTAAATTAAATTCATTTCCAGCGGAGACAGAGGTAGCTTATAAAAAATGAGTTGCAGAATTAGAGAATAGGAAAACCAGCATGACAGCCTACTATTGCTACTAGTTAGTCTGCCACATGGTGGGATTTCTGTTTGCTTAAAAAAATATTTGGAAATGATGAGTAAATGTGACCAGTCATAAAGCAAGAGTAGCAAATCTGAATAGGGGTAGGAAATTTGTTACAAACAGTGCATGAACAATAAACAGTGAAGTATAACACTTACCTGAACAATTTCCAAAAGCAGCCAAAACATTTATCATCTGCTTTTGAACATTTCATGAACGAAAAACCGACAGATATGCTGTCTAGAAAGAACAGGAAGCCAGAACCAAAGAATTCCTTTATCTCTAGAACAGGCTCAGTCAACTGAAGTCCATCCCCACCCGTGTTTTCAATAAAAATCCTCCATAATGCAATCTCCTCCTCTCTGGAAATGCTGTCACATCCATGCTGAGAGATCCTAATTCAGCTGGATTTCAGCTCCGTCCTGCCCAAGACCTCTTCTCCCCGAACAGCCACAATGTGGTTTGGCAAGTGCCAGGCAGCACCTAAGCCCCTGAAGGGCTGGGTCAGTATGGGTAAAGAAGAGAAAATTCTTACATAACAACCTCGTCAGTAAAGTATTTACCAAGGCCCAAATTCAAGTCTCTCTGCAGCTTGCAAAGATTCAAAACTGCCTTCTCTATCACCCAGGCAGTGGTCTAATTTCCAAAAGAGTCCAAAAGAGGCACCGTTTATCCCTTTTTAGCCACTCTTTTGAGGCTTTGTCACTGTTTTTAGAAGGGAACACAAACTTTGAAGGCCAAGAAGGGATTAAGCAAGAAGGTACTCTACTCTGGAGCTATGGAAACTGAGCACTGCTGGGAGGTACAAATCTTGTATTTCTGGAGACTAACCAATAGGTTTTCATATAGAAGGTCTTCAGTCACATCTGCATTAACAAGCTGCAATAAGAGCACAACAGCTGGTGCTGATGACCCAATGCCCACAATATATGGATTTTGCGGGGTGAGGGAGGAGGAAAGAAGCATTGAATTTCTTCGAGCTTGAGACTAATCTCATGGGCTGAATGCTGAGGAGCAGTCAGAGACCTGGGTCCAGTTCACACATGCAAAGATGTGGCAACATGACCCAACATGCACTAAGTGGAGACATTCAGATAATTTGGTTCCAAAGGGTCAACCCAAGTACAAACTAAAACACTAGCAGAGGTGAAGATGCAGCTCCTATTACATTTTCTAAACACATTTAAGAGGAAAAATAGCAGTCATTGCTGCACCCAATTTTTTCAGAAGAAAATTTTAGGTTCCTATCCTCAGGGATTTGGGTGGGCAATTGTGTCTGGGTGAATCCCAGCTCTGGAGCGATGATGATCTTTCATAACAAACCAAACCTAATCCCCGCTTCTAAAGACAACCCAACCATAAGCTTAGTGTGAAGCGTAGCAAATGGCTTGTTCAAAACTGCTCTGAGGTGCCTGGTTTTCACCCTATGCTCTACATGGAATCAGCCTGTGATTTTTTTTTCCATTCTGGGGGCCACATACCTAGCTGTGAGATGACTAAATCTTATTTTTTTTTCCCACTTACCTGGTATTCACTAACTGTTTCAGCTAGGCCACTCTGCACATGAGAAATAATCACCAAAATAAGCAACCCAATAGCTTTTAATTATGCAAGGAGTAATACTCCAACACTAGACACCCAGTTCATATGAGAGATCAGGGGCTACAGTCGAATGGCAATTATGCTAAAGCAAACACCGCCAACTTCAGAGAATCCCTTTGTTTTCTGTGACAGAATCTTTGTGACAGAAATCAGTGTTTGGCACTTCGGGCAAATTTGAGCCTGACATGGCTCAGAAACGTTGACAGGTGCTGCTTATGAGAGGGTCCTCCTCTTCGTTCCTTCCGGGGGAGAGCAAGAAAACCTCTCTGACGGCTTAGCTTTAGGAGGTTTTTTGCCAAGTACCTGCCATATGCCTAAAGGCATTACAGAAACATGGTTACATTTATTATCATGAGACCAGTTGGCTCTGTTAGAATATCTGAAATAGACCCTACATTTTTTAATGGCCTGGTTTGTTTTTGCAGAAAGCTGAATCTTAGTATGTGACCTGTCATATCAGATTCTATTTTATTCTTTTATTTTTACAAAGTATTGCATAAACAGGAACAGCTGGTGTTGATTTATAAACACCAGAGTTGTCTTGAGAGTTTAGATATTATTTTGCCAACATTTAAGCCTAATCATTTGCTAGCAATTGTTCTGTACCACAGTGGACAGTGGTTCTTCTGCTGCCTGGAGACAAAGGTATTTTATAATAATAATACTAATAATGTAATTCTGAATTACACTTGGAAGAAGGATCTTACGTGCATAGATCTATCTGTGTGCCTTCTTTCATCCAGAATGCCTTCTTAGAGAATGCCACAACATTCACTGCTCCAATCTCTTGTAAAATTGTCATAGCCTGTTGTAAATAGCCAGACAAAGGCCTTGGTCCCTGTGAGAACCTGTGTGATATTTGCACATTTGAGTACCTTCAAGTAAGATGTGAAAATGCAACCAGTCATTCTGCCTAATGTTTAACCTCCTTAACTGCGCGACATTTTTCCCCGTTTTATTCACAGTACAGGTGCCAAGTTCTGGAACAAATATTCTCCAGACAGCAGTCTCTTCCCCTATGTGATACTGATTCGTTCCCATTACAGGGCCATGCTGTGCACTGATGAATGCAGGAATCAGGTGATAAGATACTGCGTGGTCAGTTAATTAGAGAATTTATTATAAGCTAAAAGATGCTTGTTGAAGTTTCATAGACAAATTGAATGCCTGTACCTCCAAGTGGCAGCACTGAAGTTTTTTATGAAAGTCAGTCAGTTTTTATCTTATTCTAAGTTTTAATAAAGGAAAAGACTTAGTTAATAAATCATTATAAGAGAGCAAACAAAGGGTAGTAATAACTGGCGAGCTTTCACAAAAGAACAAACCTACCAGCCCATCTCCCAGGGACTTGAGACATTAGGTACAGTCTTTTAGGACTTTGAAAAGAAGATGGATAACAACATGAAAAAGTTTACCAGTCATGGAGAGTCACTCTGGCTAGCTAATCTGAATCAAAGAGTTGTGGGAGGCTTAAAATACTCAACAACAATAAAACAGCAGAGGGTATTGATGAATGCAAAGTAATGCATATGAGGGAAAACAATCCTAATTAGATCTAAACCACAACGGACCCTAGCTGTTATCACTCGGCACAAAAATCTCGGAACCATTATGGATAATTCCATGAAAATATTGGTTTAATGATATGTAGTGATAAAAAAGGCCAACCACATGCTTTCAGCTCAGAAAAGAGGCAACTGGGGATGGGTACAACAGCAAGTCATAAAAGTTCTGGACTTTCTTGTTGGTGATTAGGGAATGATTATTCATTCTAATAATCATCATTGTAATAAATAAATGACAAAAAAAAAATCTGGGGACACCTAATAAAATTAATTCGCAGTTTTAAACCCAGCAAGAGGAAGTAATTTTTCAAACCATGCACAAGCTGCAGAAATCATTGCTGCCAGGCTTTGTAGAAGTCACAAGCATAAACGAATTGTAAACCATATCAGGTGTATTAGTGGAGGCAGGATGGATTGGCAATTCCTGAACGCAGTGCTCCAGGCACAACCTCCCATTTGGGATGAACTGATACATCAATAAAAAGTGTTTGGTCCTTTCCCAGTTTCGCCCCCTTATACTTCCCCGAACCATCTGCTGCTGGTGGCAGGATAATGGATGTATGACTCCTCTTCCCCATAAATCTTTTCTTCTGCAAAGGCTGATTCCAAAGCCTGATCTTTTCTTAGGAAGTACTAAATCCCATAACCTCCTTTGGTTTCTAGTTTCATATCAGTGTCTCATTCCTGATTAACTGTTTCTCTGTTCACATCCCTTTCCCCCTTGCCTTCCCCCATTACTTCCTAATGGCACTAACCAGAGATAGCACTCTCTCTTTTCTCAGCTAATTCTACTCTCCCACCTGTCTTCATTAAAGTTTCCCAAAGATTTATAACTTCACCCAATATAATGCCTTTCATAAAAGTGTTATAAGACAAAGATCACCTTCCTGCCAAATTTCAGATCCTTATTCTAAAACAAAAGGATGGGGGACAGAGTGAGGGAGGGGAAGCTACAGCTATTCAGAGCAAGGTTTGCCAGGACTTTTCAGTGTGGTCAAAACAAATATATTTTCCCATTGCCTAATGCTTGGAAATGTTTGAATCATTTTTGCTGAAATTTTCCAAAACAGATTCAACTAAGAAGAAACCCAGCATGGAAAGCTTCACCCCACAGAGATGCCAAATGGTTAAAGTCTGGCAAAGTTATCAGCAACTGCAAACAGGGAGTTATCATGGAGAACATTAGGCAATCTTAGTACAACCTCATCCATTACACCACCGAAGAGCGCAAAATGAAGTATAAAACATGTGATTACTGATGCTTCTTATATAATGAAAGCATAGCTTTCTGTGATAGATTTTGGCAATCATTTCGCCGCACATTATTTTAAGAGTGCATTATTTTATTTTGCAAGATGTCATCAAATTGAAAAAATCCTTTTTGTCATGGGCCAAAAGGACTTTTAAAGCTAGAAGTAATGAGAACATCAGCCCTGGCAATAACTGCAACGAATAATGCCCTGCAATTCTCTTTGTTTGCAAGTATCCGCAATATTTTTTTTTAATGGCTATATTATGATTGAATTTCAAAAATGGGAAAACAACAGTGTTTAAAATGTGCCTTGCTAACCATAAGAGACACTTTTAAATGCAGATAAGTGAAGGGATTCACAGCTAAGGCTGGAGGCAGTAATTTACCCCACTGAGTGCAGTGAAGCCCGGCTTCACCTTCCTGGCAATGCGCACCAAGCACCAGCTTTCAGCCTTTGGTGCCAGGCTGCCCGCACCGCTCAGCGCTGGCACTGTGGAGGCGAAGCAGGACACACGCCACTCGAGGCACTTGGACTCAGCGGCTCCTCCAAGGCCAGGACATGAGGCCAGGTCCGAGGGGGTGCCAGCTGCAAGGCCATGTACATAGTCTGCCCTGTTTCTCTGGCCTGTTTTACGTGACTATTGAGAGATGCTGTATAAGAATAACCAAAAGAATAAAAGATAGATTTGCATATATGCCTTTTGAATTTCCTGGCTTTTCTATGCTTACATAAGTAGTGGTCCATTAGGTTTGATATTCTTTATTAATTATATTTAAGGAGATAAGTACACTCCCAATATTATTCCCAGTAATGGCCAAGCTCTTAGCTCCCTGGAGAGCAGTTCAAGTGTCTTCTTTATGGCTCTGTAGACCAGAAGAGCTTGACTTTTCACAGATCGAGATGACTTGATTAACCTCACTTTTTTGCTTTCTGTATGTAAACAGAAAAAGAATAGTTTCCAGAGAGGAGAAAACCCACTTGCCAGTTTACAAGATCTGACCATTAATAAACATGCTAGTTTTAATCCAGAATTCCCGCAGATCTTCTTCACATCAGGACCTGTGATGTACCCCCCTGTATTTATGGCACAGGGACACTTTCAGTAGAGCACAACTTCTCTGTCACTAGCCTAAAGGTAAAGCCAAGCTACGTGCCATGTGCTTTCCCTCCAAGTATACATAAAGCTTCTAAAGGAAAATTTGCAATGAACTTGAATGAATTTTATAGAGGTAAAATACTCAAATCTCCAGGGGCTTACTCCAGCCAAACTAAGTACAGGGGTGATACGGGCTGCCATAAGAGGGCTCAGTGGAGAACTGGTCTGTGATTTGCATTTGAAACATGAGAGGTTACTCTGCAGGCTGAATAAATGATGCTGGAATACATATGACGAAACTACAGCATGGAGGAAACCCCAACTCCTGACCCAGTTTAGAGTCCTCCGTTTTCCCTATGAACCAGTCAATACACTAACCTTTAAAAATAGCCTTGCACTGTGAATTTGCTGTCAAGTAGCTTCAGTTTTTTCAGCTGAAAAGAATTTTAAGCTCACACACAGCAGAGCCATTCTCAGCTGGGTTTGACTCCTTTTACCAATGGTGCATACCATTAGTGCTAAATACCATTTGAAGAATCTGTTTTTCACAGATTGAGAGAGAATTCAGGTTGGCTGCTCACAGGAAGAGTCTGCTGGGCAGGTAATCAGGGATTTTTTTTTTTTTTTTTTTTGCTTTTTTGGTCCCCTTTTTTAAACTGATCAAATTTCATACAGAGAATCATGGAGAAACAATAAACATGGGAGCCTAGAATAGCATTTTTGCAGAGACAAGTTTCAGGATAGAATAACGCTTTAATTTTTTCCAGGCTTCCCACAGTATTGCTGGCAAGCCTTGAAAGCTGTAGAAGAGCAAGTAAACGGATTCCAAATCTCTACCATGGGCCAGATTGTATTTAGCCCTGCATGGGACTGCAAGGAGCGAGTGTAAGGGGAGAGAAAACAAAGAACCTCCTCCTGTGCTGAGGCATAAAACAGCAGGGAACCACGAGCACTGCCTCATGTGAAGATGAATCATGACATCAGTTTCCCCCAAAAAGGGCTGGGAAGAGTTTAGAAGTGATTGGCAGCTGTCCCTCCTCAGCACCGTCCACCAGAGCCATTCAAACATGAGGAAACATCTTTGCAAAGGACAGCTGCATTTCACCTGCCAAATTCCTTTAGGAGTCCTGAGGGGACCTCAGTCAAAATGCACATTATGGCATCTTTAAAAGCAAGTCCTTCCCCTTCCAACCTGTCTCCAACACAGGCCCTGGTCTCAGTCAGAGTATGGAAGGGATGTCTGAACCCCAGGAATTGAGAAATCCCCAAGAATAAGCACGTATAGTGGTTGGACTGACTACACAACCTAGGCTTCCCCAAGATTTTTGGAGCTGGTTTTTTTAAGGTCTGTTCTCTTTATGATCCTAGAAGCTGAGGAAATATTACTTCTAGAAGCAAAAACCTTTGACTATTGTAGCACACTACCATTGCATACTTGGAAAGAAGAAAAACATTCCATCACCCCTCCCTGTGCAAGGCACAAACTGAAAAATGGGTGGTTTGGTTTTGTCACACAACAACTGCAGGTGAAACCAAAATGTGCTGTTGTCTCCCCATCTAACAGCCTTTGGTATGTTTTTCTGTTAAATATCTGTGCAGCACTGCCAGACTTCAGGTATCTCTCCTAGTGCATTTACAAACTCTCTTAAAGCAACCAATACAGTCTTTCTACTGAAATATAACCTCTTCTTGCGAAAACACTGCTACTTACTTAACACACATGCTAGATCACTGTTCATGTGAAACAACTAAAGCGAAGAAAGTAGGCTGGATTGGAGGGCAAGAATAAAACCATCTTCCTGACTACCAAAATAATCCCTGTCTCTGAAACCCTCTCTCTTGCTCTTTGCCACATTTGTTTGTTCACACTGCTAACTTTGCTCCTAATCCAAATTGTCAACTATAGGGATAATCATGTTCTGAAGAGACCTCATGGTTCGCTGCATAACTACATGCAGCAATACTTCCTAGAGGGCTTTTTTTGCACAGATTTCTACCACTGCACCTCCTCTGTGGCAAAATCGGATCAAGATGGGTGCAATCAGCAGAAGACTGACAAAAGTTCTCTCTGCTTTTGAAAACAGCAAACAGCACTGCATGTAATAATTTATCAGTCTAGTCATATGACAACAGTCTCTTTTTTAACTATGCGACCAGAAGACCCCTTTATTTTCGGCAGCATGACAAATTAACAGTATTTTTATTAGTATGCTTTTTGAAGCTATAGGACTCATTCTTTTAAAAATAAACACATTGGAAATTAGTTGGTCAGTCTTAAATGAAGATACACACAAAATACTTCAAATAGTAGAAATGATCCTTTTGCAATCATCAATTAAAACTTGCAATTCACTTTCTTAAGTGATATTAACATTTTAGAACAACAAAACCCTGTGGTAACACATCTTTATCCTGTACTGCTTAGTTCATGAGCTTTTGACTTCTGTTGATATTTTGTCATTTTTTAAAGTTGTTCTCATGCAACAACACAGGTGCACAGGGTACATGCTGTCTGTAACAAAAACACCACCAAGCAATCTTCCTCTCTCAGCTGGCCAGAGTTTCATCTGTATATATCAGCTGTGGGTAGAGCAGCACAAGCATTTGTTATAGCCAAAGAAGTGGCAAAATTATGATATGATAAAAAATTCTTGCATACTTTACAGTTTCAAAGTAAGATGCATTCATGCAACCTTTGCAAACGAACAGTCAAACAAGTAGCCTTGTGAGACAGAAGTGTTGACAGTTTTGAACCTAGGTCTCCAAATGAATACTCCTTTCTTTCCCTTACACTGGCCCCTGGCATGTTTTATGTGAGGATATTTAATAGACCCCATCAGCTCATAGTACACAAGGCTCAGAATTGGTTGCCTTTACTAAATAGGCTGGGAAAGCTGCCTCAACAAATCTGTTCATGCTTAAGTTCTTGTTGCTGCCAACTGACGTGCTTGAAACGGCTGCCTTTCCATCCTCTGCTGTTAGTTTAACTGCACATTCACAGCAGAAAGGGCAAAAGATATAGTCTACAACTATGCCAAAATGAAAAGCAAGACCGCTCTTATGCCCAAAATTCAGCCCTGCTGGTGCAGAACTAGTGTCTACTTTTCCTTGGCTCAAGAGTTTTGAAACAAAAAACCCAGCAGCCCTGAATTTCATCAGTCTGAGCTCAGGGTACTTAGAAAGTTTCCTTCTATTAGCTATAATAAATGCACTTGAGCAATAAATACACTTGAGCAGAGAAAAAAAAAATAAAAGAAAAGAAGACGTGAAATAACAACAGATGCAAGGTTGACACTGGGGCAAAACTGATGAAATTGCTGGAGGATTCTGTCCTTATATAAAGACCCCGTCATGCTGCCAAGGTCAGCTGGAGCTTGGGTTATCTGTTGCCTGAGGCTACTCTACCTTGTTTTTCATTCAGGGATCATTGTTCTTCAGTTGTTTGTGTGGATTTTATTCCACTCTTTTCTCCATGCTTTGCTTCCTTTTCAGCTTGCAGTCCCTACAGCACATACTAGAAGCCCATCCTGGTTACACACTGAGAAATCCAGGCTACTCTAAAGGGAAAGAGCAGCTCTGAGTGAAAATAGAGTTTTCCTCTTCAAAGGGGAGAGAGGGAGAGAGAGAGAAGGTATTTAACAAATCCTTTGTGAAAAGTGAAAAATCCACTAATTAGTTTTAAGTATAGTTCGTGTATCTAAACCAGGGAGGGGATGCCATCTAAATATCTTTATCATCACAAACAAGGTAATTAAACAATATAGTTTTCCCTGTATTTTACTGCCATTTAACACATTACATTTATCAGTACTCAGAGATTCATCAGAGGGAACAACAAAAAGGAGAAATGAAGGAGAAGTGAGGAAAATAAAGGGCAGATAACACAATGTGTAATATTTCATTACACACATAGCAAAATAATTGAGATTTCAGAGTGGAAGTTTTAGGTAAGAATTTTATAGTAAAACGTTGTCTAGCGTGGGGCAGGGAGACACTGAGAGACCAGAGTCTCCCATCATGAGTTATCTTTTGCATCAGTTAATTTAAAACCATCACAAGGTATGCCAAAGCTTTCTTATTCCTTCCTTTAGGGTCAGTATCTGTAGAAAACGTTACAGGAAACATCTGCACTGAGTGCAATATGTCAGCTTTCACAGGAAAAATTATACGAAAGGGGCAGAATCAAACCCTACCATTAGCAATTCCAGATCCCGTTGACTGAAGTGGGAGTTGGATTTGCTTCTATCAAAGCTGACTTTGGCAAAGGTACTCCCAAAGAGCTATGTAATAGGCTTCCTTATCCTTTCCTCTCTGTGGGCTTTGAGATGGTTTTTAAGCTGCTGCATGACTTACATGCCCCTGAATGCAAGATACAGAACTAATTAAATATTTTGCCTGCTTTGGAATTCAAACTGTTCATTTGTTGTGCAAGAATCTAAAAAGAATAACAATTAATGTTATTAATGTAGCTATTATTTTCTGTTTAAGTTTTGCTTCAGATATGTTTCTGGTTTTAGGGAGATTTCTTTTTCTATTAGTCCCCAGCTTTATTACATCCTCCAGGGCAATTAGAACTTGCTGGTAAAGCAAATAATGTATACAACTCCAGGATAAAACTACTGCACGCGTTTGGAGGAGAGTGTGCATAGAAGGAATCACTGTAAAAATCTAAATAACCTGTTAGTTAGACATGAAAGATAACCAACCGCTGGAAGCCTAAGGGCCTAGATTTTTAAAAGACCACTCGACACTTGAAATCAGATGGGATCAGCTCAAAGTTCCTCAAGCACTTAATAACAACCAGTTTAAAAAAAAAAGTCTACTCTGCCTAAATTGTATACTTTTGCATTTTATATATATATGTTTTAAATCTATTTTTATTATGCTGTAAAGTTTGCATAGCAGAATAAGCACACATTGTAGCCTTTGGTGATGACCCTTACATTGTAGAAAATAGCTCAGTAAAAAAGGAAACACCTGGCAATTTTTTATCAGCAGAAGAAACTTCTTTTTCTTTGAGGAAAAAAAGTCTAAATCATTCTGTATGCATACAGAAAGTTCATTCGCTTTCACAAAAATAAAATAGTTTCAGTAAAAGCTTTGAAAGGCATTTTCTGAACAGTGAACATCATCAGAAATGGTTTTATGTCCCTTGTATGGGATTTACAAAATTCTTTGAGTGAATGGCATTAATCAAGGTCACTCTTTGATACAAGATCTGTCCCTACACCGTGTCAGTTATATAGCTTTGGGAAAAGATCTTTAAACCTTTGTAGAAAAGACTACATGGAAATAGCTGATAAACTGGTATTGATTTTCACATATCGCCCTTGTCAAATGGATTTATTGATGTGTCAATGCATGTTGTGGCAAGGATCATAGCAGGATAGCTTTAAAGGATTTATGGTGAATCTATAGGCTTTAATACACTCTGTGGTAAATAACTGACAAGTACTGTGTATATTGATTCTTGTCATGTGGTCAATGGAATCTTTAGCCCACTAATTGTTAGTATTGACGAACAGTTCATGAACTAAATGAGCAGCAGGACATTATTGCTAACCAGCACTGCTCCAAACATGATTTTTTTTCACCATTTACTCCCCCCAGGAACAATGCTTACTCACAGAGGTATATAACAGGACTCTGACTTACTAACTTCAGGGGAAGCCTGTGTAGGCTCTTCAGATCCCTGTTCTCTACCATGCGGTGGTTCCACACACCTCCAAGCATCTTTAACTCAATTTAAAATAGTCACAGGACAGTTAATTGAGGCTGCAACTTTCACCTGGATTATTCCTCATTATGAACTCTAAGTGGGCATCTTAGTCCAAATAGTCCTGCCTGTAGTATTACAGGTTTATTATTTTCAACTTTTAAAGTATTCAACATTTAGATACATGTGAGTACAGAGATCAGACTCCAATCTGATGTCTGCAAAGAATTTTGGGAGAAAAGATTTATTATTGGGTTTGTATAGGTGTGCGCTCATTCTTGGCAACTGAATGCCTCAGCCATGACTTTTAATTTTATTATCTACAAATTAAAAAAATAAACAATTAAATAGTTGTAAAAAGATTTATCAAATTTACTGATAGTGTAAAATCAATACCCAGAACTAACATAGCTGCTTAATTAATTATTAGATAAACAATAAGTAGAATTTCCATTCATACTTATGCAGAAGTAGGTAAACACAGCGTGTGTAGGCAGAGCATTATTGATTCATTCCATTAGCCTTGCATCTTACGCAGAGTAATAAATACAGTTTACAATGTTTTTGAATGTCTATCAGATCCCTCAGAGACCCACTAGCCTGGCTTTCAGCATCTTAGACACATGAAAAAGAAAATACTCTCATAAAAAAATCCAACACACAAAACAAAACAAAACAAGAAAGCAAGCCCTAAAGCTTGAAAACTGTTTTTCAATACACCCCTTTCTCCTCAAAAGTCTGAAAAAAAGATGGTAACATTAAGCTTATCCAAGTTGGATTAATTTGGGCCAAGGACAGAAGAAGAAATTGAAAACTGAAGATACCTAAGAGCAAAAGCAGGGTTTTCTCTTTTACTTATTTATCCAAACCAATCTGTAGGAGGAAAGCTAGGGACGGGATTTCAACCTTAAGTTTAAACACTGACAGATCATACTGGACATTCAACATTAGCATCTTTGGCCTTTTTTCATTTGAAGCTTTAATTGCCTTTGTGTGTTTATACAGCAATGTTTGCAAGCCCCTGTAAAAGGTGCTTTTGCTTAAGCACTGCTGATTGCCATTGCCTTCAGTTTGCTATGCTTTCCTAGAAGGGCAATTTGTGTCTTGTGGTGAGCATTCGAGGGGACAGCAGCAAAACAGTCTTGGCATCTGGCCTACATCAAGGAAGGTTGCTTGAGATGGCATTTCTCTTCACGCAAGACCCATGCTAGCCAGTCATCAGCCTAAGAACTAGAGAAAAAAACCCAACAACTTTGTAAGTATTTATCAGTTCAAACCATGGAGCCAACCTGGTACTCATACCTACATGGAATAAACGACCAGAGAAACCATTTCTAGCACATAGCAACAAATTTTAAATTAAGTAATTTTTAGCAAAATGCTTTAAAGTTAAATCTGTAAATGTACTTAGTGTTTGTGCTCTCTTAAGAACTTGAGCCAGCCTGTGTCACTGAACTCCCTTGGGTCTTTTTATTCCCAATAACTTCTGGGTAAAATGATGCAATTGCAGCACACGGTTTAGTGAAGCCATAACAAATCAAGGGGAACATATTCAAACATTTTCTCTTGACTCAATTACAAAATTCAACACACTTTCTGATCCTGATTAATAATAACCCTGAGGTCTGTGTTTAACTTTAGGTATATGCCTAAATCCTGTGTACTTTAGTAGCTCTTAACAGCTCTCCTGTACAGGGATCCTTTCCTCAAAAAGAACCTTCATTATAGGCTAGCTACTGGCCTCATTTCTTATCCTTATAAATTCTTACCATTATATTACAAAATTATCTTTTTGCTACATTCAGGTCATCTGCCTTAGAAGCAGTGGATATGAATATAACATACAGACTGACTATCTTATATCTAGGGTAACAACATAAGCGGAAGGGCAGAAAAGTAACTTCTTAAGTCTTTCCAGCATCCGTTAATCTAAGGTCTCATTTCAGAAACAGAAAGTTAGCTCTTACATCACGCACACTAACTTACTGAGCCCTGGTTTAGATTTGAATAAATAGATTTTTAACCTGTTCCATCAAATTGTATTATTTAATTCATATAATACTTTCAATAAGATCCAGCAATCCTTCTCATGTTGTAATATATAATGAGGACAATAGGAAGTTATTAATAAGTACACTATGAAGGGTAATATAACTAATAGATTCTGTGGGGTTAGAAGGCTGACTAATTATTGGTATTGTTCTTTACAACCTCCTGATGAGATTAATAATAAAATACCACATGGGACTTCATCATCTACTGCTCAATTCAATATTTAGCTGGCAATTTAGCTTCATCTGAATATAATTTCCAGCAGCTCCTTAGACAGGCAAATGTTACAACTAAGCAATCTTGGCATCCATTGCAGGTGTGTTGTGCATCCTACGCAAGAAGCAGGAAGGGGACTAGTTAAAAGTGCATAAAAGGCAGTACAGAGCAAGAAGATAAGTATCCTGCATCTAAGATGTGGCACTCAAACATGTGAAAAACATTAGAAAAAGAAAAACAGTTCTTAGAAGTTACTTGACGGGCAGAAGTGTAGTCAGGGAAGTCAGACTGGTACACGACCTTTTCCTGAGATTTCTACCGTTATGTCATAGCTGGGTACAGTGCCTTAAAAAAATATTTTTAAAAAAGCATAAGCTAAATAAAAAGGAAGCTGCAGCAAGTGTTACCTAGAAGCAATGCAAAAGAAAATGTTCTAATTAAGAAAAATTTGGACTCTCTTTGACACCCAAATTCTCTGTTACTTGTGGTTTTTCACTCTTTGAAGAAGTTATTTTCTCTTTCATCTTGTTCCACTCCACCGCAGTGGCGTCCAGCCCTATGGCACAGAATACCAAAGGCATGGCTAAAAGGTGGTATAATGCTGATGGAGGGTAGCAACGTTTGGAAAACAGGTTTGAACCTGGCAGGTAGTTAATATGCCTGCTGCACTCCAGGCCTGAGCCATCAGAGCCAAAGGCAACCTCAGAAGGATGGGTTTATCCATCCTTATCTGACACTTCTCCAATTTCATTAATATTCTGTAAATTTTAATGTGCACAGTTGTACAATATTTTAAAGAATGGGAAAGGGATCAAACTGAGAATATCATGATAAAATGCAGTTGGCACTGGTGCATATGGTGTTTGCTGGAGACACTGCCCAGGCTGATCAGAGAAAAGGCACTGAAGCTCCACCATGAGATATTTTATGTTTTCAGTAACTATCAGCACTGTCACTAAAGGCGGATCTGCAAGTGTCTCCTGTGTCCAATTATCACTACCCATTTTGGTAAATGACAAGATATCAGGACAAATCTGTCTTCCAGACTCCTTCTGGGTATTTAAACATAGCACATCTCCCTGTTACAAGCTAAATCTGTGGGTATAAGCACTATAAACGCAGTTTACCGAACTTATGGCAAGACTGCCTTTCTTCTTTTGAAGAAGCCAAAAACCTTTTTATGGCTTGAGTACAGTTGCTCTCTTTCTTTTTTATTTTTTTAATATAGAGATTGTTTGATCCTTTCTACACCACATTGGGCCACAGAATGAAAGCAGGACTTCAGAGGAATCAGGTGAATCCAGTCACTTTCAAATTTAATTTGCAGCAATAAACGGGATTCTACCTAAATATGATTCATTTCCCCTGCAAATCAGTTTAATGTTATAACCAGGCAGCTGTATTTACAGCCCTGATGGTCTCTTCAAACTACACTGCGTGATGAAGTGTAACTACTATTCACTGGCACAACTTGGGCCCAGCTTCATGCCAGTTTCTTCAGGCAGGTCTGTGAAGGATTTCTTAGAACTCATAGAGGAGAAACAGCAGATCTCCCAAAGTATCCCAAACCCTGGATGCTTTCTCCTGGGAATGCCATCTCCACTGGACACAGGGGCTTTTCCTCTACAGAACCAGAGACCTTCCCTCTTCATCCAGTCATATTCTTATCTGGGAGAAGAGGGAAATGATAATACAAGATTCACCTCCTTAAATACCTTCCTGCTGAAGACAAATGTCTGTTTTTAAACACTCCCAATGTTACAATTTCAAGCGTCAATTTTTTCCACCTTTTTAACAATTTTTAATTGTAATGCACTCATAATTAGAGGTGTCCTTAAAGATGTGTGCAAAATCCAAGTGTGCAGTTAATCTTACTCCAGCCATTGGAACACACTGCCATGAGGTGGCTGTCAGGAGCTGTAAGGCAGGTCCCAGGAGCACCCTCACTGCTGTTTTCTGCGGTGGCCACACCCAGGGAAAGATGGGGCAAAGAAGGGAATTTCTATACAAGCCTGACTGTTCTCAGTGTCTTGGTTACATCCTCCTACATGATCCTCCTACATCCCAACAAACAGCACACAGAACACAAGCTGCATCCTAGAAAGAGTCCCCATTTTTTTCTCTGCCAGCTACACGAGAAGCTCCTCGAGCAAGCCTTCCCTGCAAACACTGAGGTAGACATCTCAGCTACCTTCTCAGGCTCCTTGAAACCACCAAGGAAGGGATGACTTCACAGTCAAAGTTCAGTCACATCAAGGGTTATGCTGTGTAGTACAGTTGAGAGGCTCCAGCCAAAGTCACAACACTACGCAGCGTTACAGCACAGAAGGGCTGCAAATTAAGCCACCAAACTTACGCAGGGGGCCACAGAATATCCCCAACAGGGCATAAAAGTAGCTGAAAGCCATTAATCCCCAAAACTTCTGGGATGCCACGTTCTGTGCCATTCCTTCTTAGCTATCCAAGCAGACTGCAATGTTTATTTTTCTTGAAGTACATTTCCAACTGTTTTCAACTTGAAAATATCTTCCAAAAACCTCTGCCCTTGCCAGGAGCAAGCGTTTCGGTGCCTGTCAGGATTGGGGCTTGGTGCGCATCTCTTCTCACTTTCTGGTGCTTCCTCTGTGAAATGGGGAGTTACTGCTTCTTCCCAGCCCTGTTAACCTTGTTTATTTAGATAGAAAACTTGTTGGGAAAGGAACTGTCTCTCACCATATGTACGTAGAGTACTCCGAACAATCAGGCCTTTGCCTCTCCAGGCACTATCAACATTTAAGTAAGAAAGCCAAGTGATGATAATTCTTAGAGAAAAATGCAGGGAATATAACCTAAAAATCACCAGAATTGACATAAAACTCTCCAGCAGATGGGGGCCTAGCACTCCCTGAGGGCCCTGCTTATGTGAAGACCAGTTACTTGTAAACATTTATAAATTCTGGCAAATATGTACAGACTTCCACAGAAGTAATTGCATTCCCCTCCTCTTGCATCAGAGGCAGCTGGTGCCATCTGAAATATACCCTATCACTATGCCATATCTACACGCTTGTATGTCTGTAAAATTAGTTCTTGTATCTGCTGATGTGTTGAGGGGAAAGAAAAACCCCCATTAAAAGGTGGTTCTAAGAATCATTAGTTTTGATGGAAGTATCACCTGTGTAAGACAAAGAAAGCAAGCATTGCAGTTGGCTCCTTCAGGTCTCCCAGCCAAGGTAAGTCATGCTGTTCATTTGCTGGTAGAGGCATTTTAGCTTAAAGTTTGCCTGACAAACTAATGAAAATATGTTTTCCAAAATACAAAATGACAAGTTATAATGTCCCACTCAAGTATTTCAAGACATAAGTAATTTATAAAATACAGTGGCTGATGAATACTGTAATAAAAGTAACAAAAATCAAATTCAAATTAAAAGAGACTGCAAAAAAATCAAATATAACCCTGTAATACTGAAAAACTATAAGACTCTACAAAGCAGATGACTAAAATGATTTTCATTGATAACAACAGTCACTAAATAAAATCAGTCCTTTAAATCCCATATGACAGCTACACTAACAAAAAGGACACCCAACAGGACCACAGTTGCAATACACAAAAGCTAAATAAATCCAACTGGGATGAGACACCTGGTTCCCATTTGCTGCTCTGAATGTCGCCTGCCCTGACAGGAACCTGTGTCAATGAAGTTTTCATTAGGGAACAGGCACTGGATAACTACCTGGATAAATACGGCCTACCTGTAATGGCAGACTGTAGCCAGAGCATGCTGACAGCTGACAGCATATTTCTAGAGAATACAGATGGTGTACAAAAGTCACATTATAGTCTCAGAACAAAACCTCTACCTTCATGTATTTGGGAATATTAATATATAAGGACAGTGGATAAAAGCAGCCAAGTAGTTTCCTTATGCTAACCAGTGGGCTCTGTCTGCAGGCTTTGAATTTCTGTCCCGAGGCGCCTGGAGAAGACCTCAGCAGTTTGCAGGGCTGCACCATGAAGCTGGGCTGGCAGCCCCTTGGCTGCCAGTGGTCAAGCATCTCCTGCTCAAACACAGCAAAGGTTCAGTGCTTTCCAGCACTGTTAAAAATGAACTTTCCGGCACCCATCTCTCATTTCATACATTTGCCCGCCCTGCTCCTGCAGGTACCCTGTCACCACAGCACACAGCAACCCATCAGAACAACAGGTTGTTATTGTCATGTTTGCATCCCCAGTCCTTGCAGAGCACTGGAGGCTGATGGGAGTTTGCCAAAGCATTAACTGTGATCTGGAAAGAAGCACCTTGATTAGAGAGGCACTGAAGAGCAGCGACAGGAGTTGTATGACTCTAGTGTGCTGAAGTGTGAGGCCTGATGGCTGTTTTCTCTCTTCCCACCAAGCTGAAGAGGAAACTCACTTGGTGCTTCTAAAGTACAGATTTGCTTAATTACACTGCCTGATCACTTTAAAGCAGTGTTTGCACACAAACATTGTAGAAGCTAACTGTATGAGAACAAGGTAGCTGATAAGGGCGGCTATGCAGGTGGGTTTGAATCCCTTTCAAGACATAAGAAGTTATTTACATCTGTTTTGAACCATTGCACCTGGCACTGTACTGTGTACTTGCCTCATGTCTGGGTCTAACTTGGATAGTCCAGATTTCAGGCTTTGCATGAAACTCACCTGTACCCCAGACTACTCAGAGAGCAGCCCCTCCAACCCAGAGAGAGAACAGCCCTCTCAAAGCCGGGGAGGGCCCCTGGTGCTATCACGGTTTGGGTCCAGATCGCTCTGGTGAGATCCCCTTAGTGAAACTTAGCCAATGCTGCTGTAAATAATGTGTGCTGGAATTTGCATGCAACTCCTGTGTGTTACTGCTGAGGTGATGAGCTGTGGGAGTGGGGAGGCAGCAGAGGAGAGGGAGGAAAGTGAGGCAAACAACCGATACCCCATGGGAAAAGAGGGGTGGTAGAGCAGGGGGTGAGGGCCACTCTCCTGGGAAAGATGCAGCTGACAGAGTGGATGGTTTGAGCAGCTCCAGCGCTGAACAGTGCAGCACATGAAAAGTGCAGTAGGAGTGGGAAGAAAATGCCTGAGGGGGAGCACAGATAGGAAGGAGCAAGGGAAGGGCCATGAAGGCAAGGATAGCCAGAGCAGGGAAGACTGCCAGGAATCATGCTGATTACTTATTTTATCAGCAGTCTACAGTTCATAGTTACAGGCTGTGCTTCTAAAGGCAGGCAATGACAGCTATTGGAAAGTTTGTACTCCAGCTATATAGTAAATAGAACCCTTGAATGGAATCACCTATAACTTATATAATTTGTTTTCTGTGTAATAATTCCCTCCTGCATGCTGTTTTACTAGAAAGTATTACTTCTTACACAGGTGATTCTTGGAGTTTGCTTTCTGGACTACAAATATGCTCTGCTCAGGGTCCGTAGAACCACTCTCTCTCCCTTCTCCCCACTTCGCTTCCTCTTCCAAATCAAGCCGGTATAGGTGATTTTACAAAATGAGGAAGTTATATAGGAGTCAATATCCCTCTACATTTACATTTTAGAGAGTTTTAGGAGAGGCATACAAGTGCACATTCATCTTAGCTTGTTCTATTTAAGAAGCCTTAGAATAATATAGTGAACGACGTGTCTCCTCCAATGAAACACTAGAGGGCTTGGATGCCATCTCGCACTCCAGCAGAACAGTAAATACAAAGAACCCTACTATGGGAATATGAATATTCACTAGCAACGGAGGGAGGTGAATTGTTATGCAAGTGGCAATATCCATTGCATTCACTAAAATTCCTCTTGTTCAATCTAATGCACAACGTTCCTTTGCTTTTAGATGGATTTATCTGAATACACTTTGTGTCTTTAGCATTTTTGTAAAGTCTGACATGAACTGATTTAGTTTAAAAAAAACCCCTGAATACTACATTATTTGTAATATATTACATTAACCAGCTTGTTATAAACAGCTAAGAGAAGACATTGTTTTCTACAAGCTTAAATATTTTCCTCTGCAGAAAGCAATAGATTACTTAAATACAAATAGGAAAGTTTTGTGAGGTGTAAAGTCTCATGTCTGAACTACAAAACTGATGTAATTTTAAACTGACTTAATACTATCCTAAGTCTGATTGTTTAAAAGTCTCAATCATAATATTTGTTATAGTATCTTGTAGTATTAAAGGTCAGAAAATGGGGTTAGAAATTCTCTGAAAAATGTGTAAAGGAGATCCATATCCATCTCCAGCTTTGCTACTCAGCACAACTATCATCAAGCCTCCAGGAAGAATTCCAGTAAAATAGTAACAAAACCCTCCACTAGTGGATCTGCTGGAAAAGCGTGCACAAAAAACCATGTTTCATCGCTTGGATGCAGTAGGAAAGCCAAGTTCGAATTCAGCCTACAATCATTGGATGGACTTCGCAAACAAATAAACCACTGAGAATGGGCTAATGGAAGAGAATAACCTGGCCAGAGGAAGTAGTACAGAAAAAAGCCCCAACCCAACCCATTACTAAAATGCATTATATTATTAACTGTTACCACACGGTATGACAAAGCAAATAAGGAATAATTTAACTGAAGCATTTAGCTATTTCTGCTGCTTGCAACTGTCTGCAAATAGGCTCCTATTATTATTATTACTACCACTCTTCAGAGTTGCTCAGTGAGCACTGTATCAAACACATCTCAGCATATAATGTTTGCAACTGTTCACAGAGCATATTCCTTAGATAATTCATCAGATACAGTTCAACATTTGCACTGTAGAACTGGCTGGCTAAAGCACAGGATGACGTTTAGGTTCCTTGTCTGGCTAATATAAGCTTATAAACAATTTCCGTCTACAACAGGTTGCAAAAATAATTTTGTTACATTTAATCTTGGCTCCATCTTCAACAATACATTTTTACAAACCTTCGCTTCAACAATTCCTTAGCAACAGAATTTTTCATTGAAAATCATCACAATGTCTACATCTGAAAAAAAAATCCTACAGGCGCATTGTGGTGGACTTTAGTCTCTTTACATTTAAGTTAGCAATAAAAATAAGACCCAAGAAAAGGCTTCAAGTGTCTTTTTGTTGTGTTAGGAGACAGCAAGGAAAAACACTTGCATAAATGCATCGAGCCCCAAAAGCCACTTATGTGCCATGTTCTGCACACGGTAGCAAAGCATTCAGAAGTGAGGCAGATAATATTCTACAGAGATGCATTAGAATACTTCTCAATTTAAATTTCTCAAGACCTCCATTACAGCAATAAAGCTCACCCCAGTAATTTTACCCTTCTGAATAGGCTGAACATTAACTAAATCAGAATCAAACCACTGTGTGAAGCTTTGAAAATGAAAAACTAGATAAAGCAAAGCTGCTGTGCAGAAGCAACTTCAATAACAAACATAACTTTTCTGTTATTTTTTCCCAAATCTATGACTCAAATACAGGGAAAATTAATGCTTGAGGTTTAATTAATTACATTACTGTGTTTACCACCTGTTGCTTCATTATGATTAGTACTGTAGTCACTATAAAGCAACTGTCATTTGGTTGAAGGGGACTGCAGTCCATGACTGTGATATATAAATACAGAATACTGAAATTTGATTAGTTGTTCATGAATTCATTTTATTCAGAAGCTTGTAATAACAGATATCTGTCTTTCTTAAAACTCCCAGCCCATTTTTACTGAGCTATTACTGTTTCAATGAAAAATTAAAATGTTGATTTTAGACCTAAATTCTGAATTTGAGAATGACATTGATGGGAATATATCACAGCAACACCACTGCATATCACAGCAGATGTCATTGCCTATGGATAATCTGTGGAGCAGAGAGGTACCTTATCTGCCAGTCCTATTTGGCCCTGTGTAGACCTTATTCCTATGCCACAATCCTTGACACCAACCCTTTTGGATCATGTCCACACCTGTCACATGGATACGGATATGTTCTTAATAGTGAAATGTTTATTTCTTTCTGCAGGCGAATTAGCATTTATTAGATCTGTTCCAGTGAAAAGAAACCTTCACAGACTTTCAAGAGCCATGTCACCTCACAAATTTTAGAAAAACAAGTATCCTGTCACTTATTTTACAGTTTGAAGTTTGGTGGCTTCCATACAGGGAGGGAGCAGCAGGACAGTCAGGTAAGGGAAACAGCTGTGCTACAAACTGCAGTGTTACTTTTTTTTTCCCCAAGCTCACTTTTTCATTATTCTAATTCTCTCATAATTTCCATAAGAGGTCTACACTGAACAAATAAAATCAGAAGTAAATTCAGATACTATTTAAGAAAATGTCACAATAACTTCTCTTCGCTACCCCTTTACTTTTAGTTATAGAACCAAGTCCTTCAGATAGCTGGGAATTAGTCTTCCTCTCCTTCCTTCTGGGTTTTTTTTTGCTCTGTGCATGCATGTCTACAACCCAGTATGCAGTAACACACCAGCTCAGAGGGGAAGAACTTGCTCCCAGTGTGCTATGGCCACCTTTCTGTTGGTGGAAAGGCTTGTATACTATGGTCGGCCATTATCTTCCCAGCCTGGAAACAAAATCAGTTTTGTGATTGGCAGGATTAGGCTGCAATATTTCAAAGGAAATTACTTGATAAACATTGCAAACATCTTCCCAGCTTTGTGGCTACCAGACTATTGTTCAATATGCTTTTTTTTCCCCCCAATCTAAATAACGTATGCATCTTAATTATATGAAAAAAGTTCAGGTTGACAGAGAGAGGCGCAAAACAAATTCTGCTCACTGTTTAAGTCAGTAGACGATTATTCTCTAACGTTTTATGTCTCCTCTGTGCTAGGCTTTTTGCTATAAATTCCATCAGAATGTGAAACATGAAGTGCACTTTTGGACATGAAAATCATTATACTCTGGGAAACAGAGGTCCTTTCCTGTAAGGTAACATGATCCAGATCCACTGGATGACTTAGATGCTGATAGAAAAATTCAGGCAATAGAACTGTAAAGTGTTGTTCTCAAAATACCCATGAATTCCTCAGTTAAAAACCTTTTGCAAGATTTATCTTAACCAGGCTCCTTTGGTGAAGACATCTACATGTGAGCTGCTTCTCTAAATTCCCTGTAGCTGGTGGAGAAAAAGAGATGCTCTGAGGCTACAATTCATCTGATCTATTTTAAATGTCCACATTGGAAGGAGATAAATTATTTTCTGTGCAAACATGTTTCTCTCCAGTGATTATAAATGGAGTCTAGAAATGTGACTCAGAGGTAGCCATGCACATTTGGTCAGATGAATCCCATCCCTCAAGTTTGTGGAAGTCTCCTCTTCTGCATGTAATCAGAACTGTGGCCAGTGTGCTGGAAGCAGGGCTGGATCCTGGATTTCCCTGCTTCCAGGTGAGTGCCCTATTCCCTAAGCTGTGGTCTTGAGTCCCTCCTCCAACCCCATCCTGCTGGTAAGCACAGATGTGGCTCTCTGGGCCCATTTGTCTACCATAAGCAAGAGAGCTGAGGAACCTTTTCATCACCAGCACCTTATGCAAAGGTGATTGAGTAAATTGGGGCTGGAAAGGGATATGTGGCTGCTCCAGGAAGCAGTTGAGCTGACAGTCCCAAACTGAATTAATTCTTTCCCTGCAGACCAAAGTGAAGGCAGGATTTACAGCTCCTGGTTTTTCTCCAGCATTACCTGGTGGCTAGGCTGGCAGGTTCCCCATGCAGTGTTCTGGCTGCTGCAAATCCCATTTTGAGAGTGTGGTTAAGCAGCACAGCTGAGCCTGACTGTCAGCTCCTCATGTCAAAGTGAGCAGCCTCTCACCGTCCTTCCCATCCTACCTTGTCCTCTCCCAGCTCTTCAGACCTCCACCTCCCATGTTCGAGCTTGTTTGAATCCTCTGTGGGACAGATCAGGTCTTTCACCTGGCAAAACACTGGTGGGATTTGTCTGTTGGTTTGTCTGGAGTAGCCTTCTGTTTCTTTAACAAGCTGAATCAATTTGTGGAGGGGTTCAAGATGTGCCATTGCAACTACAAGAGAGGGCATGGCTGGAGGGAGACCACCTTGACAAGAACCACCAGCTTAAGAGGTCATTGACCAAACAACCTGGCCAGCAGCAGAACCAAGTTAGCACCATCATTCAGCCCTCCCTCATTCCTTCACATTCTCCCTCAGTCCTCAAGCAGACCCCTGCCTCCCCACTCAGCACCGCAGAGACACTGCACAACAATTACAGCTGGCTGAAGTATTTGTCTGACCACTTTCTAACCCAGTTTTGTGGACTGATTCCAGTTAAAAGCAAATGCCATCCTTTTTACAAAAGGCAATGGTTTCACAGAGAGGGGTCAGAGATCAAACAGAGTGTTAAATGGGAATAACCTCCAGCTGGGGTTGAAGGGTGGTCCATCTGTGGCTGCAGTCCCAAGTGGGACAGAAGAAAACTGGGTGTCACTGTGCCTCCCTCTTGGCTGTCTCCCACAAGGAAGAAGTAGTGACGGAGATGCTCAGTTCTAGGCAGGATTGAGCTCAAAATAGCGTTACCTAGCCTGACCAATTTTGGCATATTTTTCTATCTCTACCACTAGAGACCACAAGATATTCTCCAACGATTACATACAGTTAGCATGGGAAATTACACACTTCTTGGCAGAGCAAGTACCCTGGAAAGTTACACTGAATTTTATTCCACAGAAACGTGCCATCCATACATGTTAAAATTCAATTGAACTATAACTAGCTCTTGCAGTAGCATTTAGGAGCAGACTTAAATTTTCAGGAAAGCACCCCTAAACAGAGGATAATATTATGTAGTGTTTCAAATGTCAAAAAATATGGTTGAATTCAAAAACCTGTGCTGATAAATATAAATTTCTGTTATAATTCTGAAATGGGCAGAATTCTGCAGCTTTGAGTGAAATATGGTCATGTCAGCTTTCTTGGATTATTTATTTTAGATCATTATTTGGATTAAAGACTACTTACACTTTGCTCTACTCTTAAATTTTTTATCTAGAAGAAAAGCATATTGTTAGCTATCTTTATGAAAGGGTGTATAGATATGCATATATACATATATGCATATGTATATATATATTGTTCAATCAAAAACTGAAAATTTAACTCTTTGGACTCTTAATATTTTTAGCTGTACCAACTGTAAAGTGTCGATTTTCTGGATGACAGTTAAACACTTAATGCATGAAATCATATCAGATACACAATTATTAGAAAGCATAAAAGTTTTGAAAGTTTACTCAAACATGGAGACTAGTTTGGATGTAGATGTAAACAACCATGGGAACCTTCATCTGTTTTAAAATAGTTTTAAAACTACATTGTTAGATACAGTTGCTGATATAATGCTCTGAGTACATTAAGATTCTCATCTACCACTTAAGATTGAAATAGTTTCCAACTGGGAATCCTTCTGTGGGATAGTAACCTTTGTTTCTTAAATGGTGTGGTAAAGCAACAAAAAAGAAAGTTTTTTTTTTCTTTCTTTTTTTTACCAATTTGTAGCTGATGTGAGATTTCACTGGAGGCCTGGGAAATTCCCAGGGAATCTATATGTTTTGGCAGGTCTCTAGCTACCACAGGAAAGCCTGGACAGATTTATAATGCAAAATTTTGCACATTTTCTCTAGCAGTGAATACAGGATTTAAGCATTATCTATTATCACAGAATCCATGAAAAGAAAAATGAAAAACAAGTAATGGAAATTCCTTAAAAAGAAGGAACAAATCAACTAAAAAATTCTTTGCATTTGACATGAAAAATGTTGAATTAGCTTTCTCTTTTCCCCAGTTGCTTTACCTGGAATCTTTCCCTGATCTGGAAAGTTACACAAATGCTTCTCCTGGCATAAGGAAAGAAAAGCAGGGTGGGCAAAGGGATAAGCCCAAAGAAGAAAGTCACCTTCTTCAGTGACAGCAGTGGCTTACGCCTGCTAACAGTGTTTCTTGGGAACTGAAGCTTCTCCCTGCTCTTCGAGCTTTGCAGGCACTAATTTTGTACATTATGAGTCACAAAGATGAAAAGTGTGGGCACTGCTCTGTAGCAAAGAGCATGCAGCAGAGCCAGCATTTTATGCTGCCTAATTCAGTCTCCCTCGTAGGAATTAAACTTAAAGGGGGGGGGGAGAGTATCCCAAAATCAAAATTTGGAAAGACACAGGCTGTTCATACAGAGGGAAAGGAAAGGTGAGAACTGGCTGACAGATTACAGTTGGAAGTTTGAAGATTTAAATCCCTATGTGGCTAAATGAGTGTAGGTGCAAACTATTGCAGTTTCTTGGCTTGGCTTAGAAAAGGAGTGAGTTGATGGATGAAAAATCATAACTGAAAGGATGACAAAAAGATATAAACAGGCAACAGAAAAAAATAACCCAAAGGAAACTAGAGGGGGAATAGTCAAGAAGAGGAAAAGCAGGGAGAGGAGGGGACTTGGGGGTGGGGCTAGAAATGACTTAAAGGAAGCTCATATAATAGTAGCAATTGCTCTCACAGATCCTTTCTCAGAAATCATTTCCCAAAACAAACAACTGAAGATCATTTCTGGGGAAGGGAAAAAAAAAAAAAAAAAAGGAAAATGAGGATACTAGCACTCCATCTCCACACTCAAAGGAAAAATAAAATGACCAGCAGAGGAGGCCACTTTCCTCAAGAAAGACATGCAGGTAGAGAAGAAGAACACCATCCCTAGGCCAAGGAAGGTAACCTACCCAAATCAGCCCAAAGGAGCTCCTTGCTAGAAATACAAGGTGGTGAGCTCAAACACTTACAGTCATGGAAAGAAACTGGGGAATATAATCCAGGACACAGCTACCACAAAGATAAAAGCTGTTTTTGTGGAACCTTACCTACAGCTTAAAAATTTTTCCACCTACTCAAAGTAGCTCATAGTCTTGCTTTGCAGGATAAAGTTTAGCAGCATATGCTTATTTCCAGTGATACTCTAGCCCCTTGCTAAATGAGCTTTGCCTCATTCCAGTTACAATTTAAGTTACTAACGATTCCTTTTCATTTCCTCAAGCAATTCTAGACTAAGCATTGTGCACGCTTGTAAAAATCCATATACACTAAGTAACAGCAGAGACAATGGAGCATATGATCTTTTAGCCTCCAGAAAAAAGCAGACTCCAGCTGCCCTTCAGTTCAGACTACGAGCTGACATTGGTTCTCCTGGAGCACCACCTGAGGTTGACCCAAAACATGGAAGGATACTCAAAAAACTATCTAAGAAAAGCAGATTCTGAAAGGTAGAAATAGCCTCCTTCTAACTGGCTTAGTCCAATGTTCAGCCTGCAACCAATGCTAGTTGTGCCCCAGTAAGCTGATACCTGTGATTCCCTAAACAGCCATCCTTAAATGAGGGAATCGTATCATGTAATTACCTGTATCACAAGCAACTGCTCTGAAATAGTGTAGTGTTTTAAAAGTGAACTGAATCCCTGTTTAGCCATCCTGAAGGTAAACAATGAATAATTCTGTCACTTCATTTTGAGATAAGTTCATCGAACTTTCTGAAAGTCTGCAGCAAACAAAAATTTGAAAACAGGGTATTTCCTTAGTAGGACTGCTTAATAATACTGATGAACGGGATATTTGTTAGACAAAAATAGCCTATGTGTGAGAAAGAAAGAGTGAAAGAGCAACTAACTTCCCCCCCCGCCATGCCCCTTTTTTATCCATTTCTAGATCTACAGCCACTGCAAGCACAGAATCTGCTCTTCCCTCCTATACCTTCCTGACTCCATACACAATATCCACCCCAAGGCAGCCTGCTTTCCTAAAACAAACTGTTTCAAGATTCTTGGATTTCTTTTATCTGCCTATAAAATGCCTTTCTACAAACAATGTACTCTCCCAAGGCAGGGACACTGAGGCACACCACAACATCTCTTTGGTACCAGAAAAACACATGTGCAGAAACCTAAATTTAAGCAAATACCAGACTAGCCAAGTGAGGCTGAAAAGGAGAGCCCAGAGATGTATACATAAAGCTAAAATATAGTTTGTCTCTTGCTCTGATTCACCTACGTGAGGAGCCTCCGTTCCCTATTGACAAAACAGGGAACTCTGCTTCTAAATTTAATGCTTAAAATAAAGCGGTGTGACCACCCTTGTAGCCATCAAGCCACTACACCACTATTCCTCCAATCAGTTTAAACTGCTCATCGCTTGCAGACTTTTCTGTTTACCCAGGACCACCTTGCCAGCCCTCTTACTCTCCTAGAGCAGTTTTGCCAGCCACAGCAAGTGTGAGCATTGTCATCTCTGGCAGGGCCTTGCAGGGCAGGCTTACGCAAGTACCAAGACCAGCTTCCACACTGGAATAAACTGCAACTAATCACTTAGTGCTCACAGATGGATTACAAGAATTAAATAGTTAAGGCTTTCATAGTATTTTCAACATATCTATGGCACTACAGCACAGCACAGAACATCGCAGAAATGCCTTCTCCAATAAAAAGCAATCATGCTGCATGTTTACAAGAAGTCCCCACAAGGCATTCCTCTCATCTTCCTATTTTAATGTATTCACAGCATCTCCAGTAACACTCCAAGGCAACACCTCCTTTCTAGATTTAAAAAAAAAAAACCAAAACAAAACACAAAACAACAACAACAACAACAAAAGAGGAAAAAACAGTTTTGGACATCTGCAGTCATACCTACAGCCTCAAACAGTTCAGTGACTAATTATCTTCTTTGTATCTAAGGTGAGGTATGCTGGATATGGCTGGTGAAAAGCCATTTGTAGAAAGGCTAAAATAGGGAACAGAATCAACTGTATTTTGCCCTGTTCTTATATATTTCAGTAGCACAAATGCAAGGAAACAATATAATTCAAAGTACATGATTACTGTATTCTCTTCATCTGCTTGAAAAGGGTATTTTGATAGCTCTGTGAGTCTATCGAAAAATACCAGATCTTAAAGTTGCTATCCATTAACCTCGAGACAGAACAAGTAATAGTGCTGGAAGGAGCAAGAATACAGATTCTGCTTTTCTAGCTTGCTTAACTTCTGAAAATATCTTCATAATATCACATCATTTTGCACAAGTAGATATAAAAACATTTGTAAAAATAATCCTTTTTATTAAGATACTAAAAACATATCAACCAGACAATACAAATCATGGTTGGGAAACATCCTCTGTCATAAAAAAAAATACGATTTAATCTGACAGTTTCTGAGGATCTTTGATATCAAAGTCTCTTTATAAGACACTGACAGTCATCAAGTGGATGTTTGTCAAAGTACATTTTCCAGATGTCTAAATAAAACTGGTTTACTTTGATGAGTTTTATACTGATAGCTGAAGGTAGAATACAGGCATTGCTTCTATTTGCAGCTCTTTACTTCAATGGCTTGCAAATTTGCTTTAATGCTCCATCTATTTCTGTTGTGGTTTTTTGACAATTAATCATTAAAAATGTCATAAAATGCTGAAATCCCTCACTGTATTTTTTAGAACAAAAAATTATACCAACTCCTCTGGCTTGCACACTTATTACAGCAGAAGGAGTAATTGTGAGGTTGGGATGGCACAAGGTGGCCACACCAGAGGACAACATCCAGGGCATGTAATAGAGGGTTTACCCTGTGCCTTTGAAATACAGGGAAGCCCTGGCACTGATTTCAACAGGAGTGGGATCAGCCCCTCTGAGAAAGGCTTTGACTGAGCCCATCAGCTGCCTCATTCCCCACAGCCCCACAGACACGTGTGCCAAGAAGGGGGAGACTGGCACACCGGCATTGACACCCGTTTGCATCCCACATCTTTTGGATGCACAGAAGCCCTCCACACAGCCCATGGATGTCCCTCCTGTCTGTCCCCTTTAATCCCATTTATTCTGGGGCCAAGTTTTGGCCTGTAAGTGATTTTCTTTTTTTTTAATCGCAATATATACTATAAAACTTAACCTTCTTCTGACATCTTTCTTTTGGTGGTTCACAATTCCTTTCTTACACAGCTCAAACAAAACACAACATTTGTTTTAAAACCTAGTAGAAGCCATAGCTGTACAGACTAAATCTATTTACAAAGGTTCTAAACTGTGTTATCGATAGTTACATCTCACGAGCTAATCCAAATAGTTTAAAAAAGAGGGTTACTGTGCCCAGCATTTTTTTATAAATATTTATCTCAGTTTACATAAACCAGGATTTAGGGAATGGGAAAAAGCAAAGCCATCTCCATGTGGTGACATTTTTACTCTGTTTTCTCTGTATTTATAATTTAACTGATGAGGATAAATTGACTTACTCTTCATTAGTAGCCAGTCAGAAAAAAATAACTTGGCTGCTAAGTACAGGCTGAAGCATAAATAACCCTGCAAAATGCCCAAGGAAATTAACTGAGTAAGCAGAGCTAAAAATTGTGGGTGTGTGCTGATGGGAGCCACAGTGCGACCCCATGGACTCCAGCATCACTCACCCACACCAGAGAGGCCCCTTCTCGCCCAGAAAGCAGGAGGCAGTTTCTTTGCACCTGATACTGCAGCCAACTCCTAATCCACGCTGCACTCCCCAAAGACACGGCTGCAGAGCCCTGCACTGATGGGGGATTTTACCTATACACCATTCCTAAGCAGATAAAACAGTGGCCCTATTTTAGGTGAGACAGCAAGGACCTCTACGGCTAAAACCCATGTGCCGCTGCAGCCTCGGCTGGAGAGCTGCCCCACTTCCACCGTGCCTAGAGCACATGGGTGACAGTAAAACACACATCTGTGGCTGCACGGAGAATAGCGGGGTGCCCATAAAGACACACATACAACCCCAAACGTTCACATGTAAAGGATTACATCCGCATTTCAAATACTGCAAGATGATTTCCCATAGTCATGTGCACTTTGAAAAGCATTATTAGTAAACCTAGCTGTTACAAGGAATACTCAGATCCCAGAGAATCATAAAACATAACTCCAAAGATTCTTTTTTTCTTCAGTAGAAACAGTGATGAACTACCTTGTTATTCAATCACAGTTAGTTTCTGTGATATGATTTTACAAAGTACAGTAATTTTTTGTGCTTATCCTCTGCTGAAGTAACACTTGCGCTGGGAAACAATGCAGTGTTTAAGGTTACAAAGAAGTATTTTCACTAGAAGAGCTGTAAAGCTGACTGGAAAGGGTGTTGTAAGATCCATTTTTTATCAGATATAAATTTAACAAAAAAATTATTTTCATTTGGCACAGGATCCAGTCCACAGCATTATCAGTTATCTGTGTCGCCTGGAAGGAACTCTGGGCAAGTCACAGGAAAAAGGTGGGAGCATTGTCGTGGTTTCCTGATGGCCAGAACACTGCAGTATTGTTCTGCTGTGCTTTTTTCCTTTTTTTTTTTTTTTTTTTTTTTTAAGAAGGGGTTATCGCATCATGTCATAATTATTTCTGCAACATCCTCTTTCCATACAGGAGCTGATGCACTATTTATTGACTTTGAAAACTGCATCAATATACACGTGCAGCTCAGTACTGTTAACTCTAAAAAAACAAAGTCTAATCACCCAGTAATGTTGCCTTTTAAAGATACTTCTGGTACAGCATTGTCTATTATTTCATTAGAAATTCTATTTTATATAGTTTTATTTTTCTAAATAATATCTTAAAACACCAACTATTCCACTTTTTAGTCAAGATGTATGTTATTACCTCAGTTTTACTGAAGCACAGAATTCTATCATTGAACTAGAAAAGAGCTGAGGTATTCATCAGTGCATTGAATGCCTCCTGTAGAGGTCCAGGAGACTGTAAAAACAGAGTTTAGGTAAACCTAATAAGCATATTAGGTTTGAACAAGCTCTGAGCAGAGACTTAAACAGTGCCATACACTAAACCTGAAAATATAGAGGGAAGGAATAGGCAGTGTGTGTTATATACGTTGATTTTGGGTAGTGTTGGGTATTTTTCCCCCCAGTTAACTGCAGAGGACTTATAAAGCTAAAAAAATTATGTTAGCACTTTAAGACACATTCTCTTTTAACAGCATTGATGAATTATTGTCTTAGGCTCAAGGGGCCAATTGAGCTTTGCTTCTTGTTTTATAGGGCTGAAGCATGGGAAGAATCCATGTGATTCAATAGTGTCTCAATATTTTACTGTTGAATTGCAATATATGACGAGGACTGCTGCTCTGAGTAGGGGAGAGATCCAACACTTCAAGAATATAACTGATCCAACATTCGACATATTCCTTTAACGTGTGAAAAACTGCCTTGTTAGTGAGAACAGATTCAATATTTTAGTGCAGTTTGAACATTATGGCCAAGATATTTAAATCTGACTGCTGATACTCCTGATTACTAGATCTAAATTAGACACTGTAAATGAAAGTAGGCTGATTAAAAAAAAAACAACAAAAAACACCAACAAACCCACAACAGAACACTAACCAAATCAAGTCACATGATCTAGAGGTGGCCTAGAGGAGGAGAGTAAAAGCCAAGGAGCATGCAGAGCAACAGATCTCCAGCCCTGATCAACAGGCTGAAGACTTAAGTAGGGATGCCTGAGAGTGACCACTGGGATAAAATTTCTATAAAACACAGTTTCCTCCTGCTTTTTCTTTGGCATTCTGGATTGCTTAACAAAGGATCATGGTGGGATTACATGGGCAATGCTGTGTCATCTCCCCCGTGTTCTCTCATCTGAAGGGAGGGTAACAACAAAATCAGACAAAGTTAGAATAAAACATGCTTTTACTATACGTATTTATATTAACATATGTAATATGTATTTGGGGAGATATTAGTTAGACTTGGAAAAATCAGTTATGGTCTGGAAATCTCAGACTGAATCTTAAGAGTGAAAAATTGGGCCATGAGAGCAGCAAGGGTTGTCAGGTGTATTTATTCTTTCTCCAGATTCCAAAGCAGTGCTTTTTATCTAATAGATTGTTGCTTCTTCATAAAGGTGTTTTCTTATTTTTTGTCAACTAACCTCTGCTTATCATAGTGCAAAGGAACCTTTGTCTTAGAGAGTCCTTACAGCAGAAGTGCCTGTAAGAAATACCTTTAAGGAACCCTGTTTTCAAACCCAGTCCTCTAAACATACACGATTCTTGCCACATTACCTGGGGTTCAGACCCAGACAAAAAGTTAACACCATCTACCATGTGTCTGTACATCAGTCAGGCAGTAACTGACTGAGTGCATGCTGTTAGCTTACCACAAATTCAAGGCAAGGCATGTTAGGGAAACTGCTAACACAAAACATTTAAATTGAATTATTTCATTCCATGTTGTGCAGGTTAGGAGTATGACAGGTTAGTCATGAGTTTGTCTAAGCTCCCTGTATGCTAAAACTGCCACTGAGTCCAAAAGGAGGAAGCTGTATTCAAAATGCTCCTGTGTGCAGGTCCTTTTCTTGTTTCAGTCGGTCAGCTTTGTCCCCTATTTAATCATGCAAGCGTAGCATCAGCATTTATCAACTCTTCTGACACAGACTAAGACAAGCGTGTTTAATAGCCGTACACCCAGAATTTTCCTCAGTTCTTTGTATGTTTTAGGACACTAATTTTAAAACTAACAAAACATTATTTATTGTCAGAGGCTAGCAGGAATGGTTTTGCTATGTATTCTCCACATCCAAATGAACAGGTGTTTTTCCACCTGGAAAATGCTGAGTGGTGACTAGTGATTGGGCTAGATTACCCTAGTATTTATGGAGATTATGACAGCTCTCAAGAGAGGAAAGTCCTGTGGGAACAGTGTGTAGGAACAGCCCACCATGGGGACAAGGGGTAAGCTGGATCATACCCAAGAAAAAAAGCTTGGACTAGCATTTCTGTGTAGTGTTATTTAAATACACGTGCTAATAAATACAATAAACTGTAGAAAATAGGCATGCATGTGTGAGGGAGTTATATTTATTATTTGAGTGAGCTTCAGTCTGCACTCAGTTCTGTGAACAAAAATAAACATTTGCTGAAATTACTAAAGCATGAGAGTGAATTTCTGGTTCATCCACCTGAACTATTAAGCCAAACCTAATATGTAGATAGGAAGAAAAAACTGTCTAGATTGTGTTATTCAGTGTAGCAGGTAACTGCCTGTAACTGAGTCCTGTTAAGTTCTTCATACTTCTGTTCTCAGTCTTCAAGGCCAAAAGGATCAAGGCAGCACCTTAGTCAACAAGAAATGGCCAACATTGCTTTCCACCGCATGAAAACAGAGTGGTCAGGAGACACTACTTTCTTCTGCCATCAGCAGTTTTGCCAAATGCTGCACAGGTTAGTTCACACTCCCATAAGAATTCTCTGCTCTCACAGCCACACACGGATTTCTATACAAAGATAAGTCATTCTCAAGCTGTACAAATCAGCCTTCCATTTCTTTCATGCTATCACCTTAGACTTATGGAGGTGGAGAAGGGCTGGTTTAAAAAGCCTACATTCCCAGGGGTGTCTCATCAGCACCAGGGACTTTCAAGTTCAAACAGTGCAGAGTTCAACAGAAAATGTAGAAAACATAACCAGTTTGGGTCTGTTTAGAGAGTTGCAATAACATAAATTAAACAATTGCAAATGACTGTCAGAAGAGGGGGTTTGCCAGCCAACCAGGCTGTTACGGTCATCGCAGGGAGACTATCACAGGGAGTGATGTGGAAAGAATCGCCTCCAATATTCTGGCTGCACCTTATGGAGGAACAAATATATGAACCAAATCCAAAGTCAAAAGGAAAATGGGAGAATGGAGTTGAGTCTAGGTGGCAAAACTGAGAGAGAAGATACCTACAGAAAAATATCTCTAACATATGCTGGGCAGAGCCCTCCAGAATAGTAGAAATTTCAGCAAAGGTGAGAGGTGAGCACCAGCTGCATGGGCAGCTGCAAGAAGGAAGGCTTTTCATTCTCCTGCAGCTTTAGAAGCTCAGTGAGAGGTGGACATCTGTATTTTCTTATCTCTTTTGATATTGAACTAAACTTTTTTTGCAGTCTGAAACAAAAGCTCTGAATTGCAAGATGAAGGAAATTACAGGAGAAATTCTGACTACTGCATTCACAGTACAAGTGAATAGTTATGCAAGTTCCCAGGATCTAACTCCCGGTCTGTCTGGCAAAGCGGTTCCTTGTGAAAGTTGTTCTCTTTCCCATGAGAATTCAAGGAAATTCAAACTCCAACAGAAAATAAAAGGAACACAAAAGCCATCAACCATCCTCTTTTCCTTTCCAGAACTCCCAAAACATGTAAATCTGAAGTATTTTTAAAGCCAAAGGAGTGCCAAAGACATCCAGTTTGGAAACCACTGTGTAGTCAAGGGGAAAAGGAAATGAAACACGGAAAGGGAAGGGGATGTAGAAAGACAACATGGGTTCAGTAAAGGACCTATCAATCACCAGCCAGCACTGGGGCATCCTGTGTATTGACAGCTACTAAGGACATCAGCTTTTGTGAACCAAAGGTGAGAGAAACCAAGGAAGAATTAAAAAATAAATTTAGAAACAAGAGGGGAAGAAAAAGGTCTCAAACGCCATGCACTTTCCTTCCAAAAAGAAGTAAGGTAGATCTGGAGACATCCTTTACTACAAAAACTGAGAAAGCAAAGGGCTTGTATGGTCACACATCAAGCAGCATACGCTGTTAAATTGGTTATGCATGAGGGAGTCCCTCAAAAACTAACACAGTTCTCAGATGTAATCCAATAGTAAATTTTGGCCCTTGGTATTTTTAGCTCTCCACTGTTTGCTGCTCTAGCAACAATTTGCCTGTAGTTCTGGCAGCAATTCATATTGTAAATACTCACTGCATTAAGAACCCTGCAGAATTACTGGCCATAGTGGAAACATCATGCCTAATGCTGCGTTGTTACACTCAGTGGTGCCACTCTTGCTGCTCGTATGGAGGGTTGGGATGGACACACGGTGGTGCAAAGAAATATTATCTTCTCAAAGAAGAAACGCAGTTCACACACTCACTCACACACCCCTGCATTTCACACATTTTGAAAGACTTAACAAAACTTAATGCTTGAGGATGTGGCATTCCTCTGATCTGACCAGGCGACCAGCATGTCTGACATGTTCAAGCCAATGTTGCATCCTGCCTTAATGAGGCAAATCCGTCCCACGTCCTGCAGCCCTCAGCTCTGAGCCTCTCAACATCACCCTGTCTTTCCTCTGCTACTTCCCTTCTGCCATATAGCCCACCTCAGGGGAGTAAAGAATGAAATCCCTCAGAGCTCTCATGCAAAGGGTACATGGACACTGCTAAAATGTTTTGTGCTAAATAAATAAATAAATAAATAAAACCTTTGGCCAGAAGCATATTCTCAGCAGTGGATTTTTAAATATATTTTTTTTCCACAAATATTTTCAGAGTCACTTTCTGGCAGCATGACCTGCCTACTAGAGGGACCTTGCTAAAGTTGCTGCCTTTGGGAGAAGAAGTTACTAGACATCACCCAGCTGCACAGCTATACGGGCTCCACCATGAACATTTGGCAATACAGTTCAGTGTATGACTTTCTCTCCACTGGTTTGTGAGAGAGAACTAGCTCCCCTTCCTTGCTATTAGGCTTTTCACATAGTTCTCTGCACTATAGCCCATTCCTATGGGGCTTCATAAGAGAAAAAATACATGACCTTTTGGTGCTGCAATAAATCCTTCTCAGCAGATCTGACTTCAGCCATTTAAAACTCCTCTATCTGACCATGTCACCAAGCCTCTTTCTTATCAGTCTGCTTCATGCAGCATCTCAACTCTTCCCAGCCTCACTTCTGCAACCAGGCACTTAGAGCCTTCCTCTCCTCTTTTGAGTTGTGCCAATGACCAGGAAGGGAAGCTGGCAAGCAAGTGTACAACCACCACAAAGCAGGAAGAAAGCAACAATGGGTATGAAATCCACCCATCCAGCTAAGTTACAAAACCATATTGTTAACCATCCTGGCTCTCTGACCCCATTTAAGTTCCCTTATGAGGAAAGAACAAACTAACTGTTTCCATCCCCGGTGGGGAAGGAAGAGAGAGATATCATTGTTGTTCTGACACTTGGGAAGTGCTCAGATACAATAGCAATGGGTTTTAATACAAGACCCTAGGCGGGCAGATTAGGACATTATCCAAAAATTGTTTCATTGTAAGAGAGAGATATGCCAACCCATCAATGAGCTTTTGTCAGGGGCACCAAAACAGTTGGACAGGCTGAAGGAAGAAGCATGTAATTCGTATGCTAAAGATTCACTGCTAGCTTTGAGAGATTCACTCCTTCCATTCATCTCTTCATCCAACTTCATGCTTATTTTTGCTGATCCCAGCTGAAACAATGAATTGTTGTGTGAACAGGAGGCACAGAAAGGGGAAAGGCTTCTAAAAGCCCAAGTACAATAAAAACTACAGAAAAAGTTATCTACTCTGCAGCAATCTGTGCTGAAAAAAAAACCATTTAGGCCCCAGATTTACAATGAAGTTAGGCACCAAAAGAGACTTGTGTATGGGTGCAGAGATTCTCAATGGTAGATCACTTAATAGTTGAAGGTCTATGAGAACATAACACAAAACCCTATCCCAAACTGATCTTTCAAAAATTTTTATGCAGGAGAGAATGTTTGAGGTCTAAATTTTCCATATGAATGGGAGCAATATGGAGGATAGATGGAAGGAAAAGAGCAGAATTTACCCACTTCTTTTGTACTCTTATCTGAGGAGATCAGTTTTACTTAAAATTTCATGCTATGTAGAAGGTTTGCACACTTGCGCTAGCTTGTGACACCCTAAAAAACAAAACTGAAAAGCCTCTTCTGACACACCAGCCTGTGAGAGCACTGACATGCGAGAAAGTGTTCAGACTATAGCTGCTCTTTCTGAGTTTCTATGCAGATCTCACTCACTATCTCCGAGAATTTAAACAGATAATGTCTGGCAGTTCTACTCAGGCATCCAGGCCTTTTTTCCTTTTCTTTCTTTTTTTTTTTTTTTTCTTCCTTGGTGGGGTAATGATGATCTTTTTAAGGCTTTGTTTAGTATTTTTATCAATTAGCAAACAGACTTGGAAGCTACAGTCAGAGCTAATGAACTTTAATGGATGTCTGTTGAGGTCTCTGAGCCTGCACATTAGGACACAAGTAGAGGACAATGAATCAGCTTATTTGTAATCCAGACACTGCACAGTGGAGTCAGTGTTTAAAATAAGACAATGAAACCAAACAATGCACCCTTTTTCTTTTTTTTTTAATATGCAGATACCTACAAATTTTAAATGTAAGGTACGCCAACCTCTATAAGGAAAAAAAAAAAAGAGGCTACTAACAGGGAGCTTGGTCTTCTTAGTTACCTTTATGAAGCCCGTAGAAGTAGTCCTGCAGGTCAACTAGTCCCAGAAAATCCCTCCCGGAAGTCCGCCACAAACACATTTTTAAAAAAAATTAATATATTTTCACTATCAGGTAGAAAACATTATGCAAATTTGAATACAACATTATAAACAGTGCAAGGTATATCAGACCTTCTTTAAAAAAAATGTTTATTCTATTTAAAGCACTACTGGAAAGGAATTCTGGTTTCTTGCTTTTTTATTTTTATGTAGCCGACAGTATTATTTTTAACTAAAATTTCAAACATGAAACTTAGACAAAATCAGATGGGGAGTGTGGATGGACAAGTGACAACAGAATTTTCTAGGGTTTTGGTTTTGTGCATTTTCAAGGGCCCTACGCTGTCCTAAGTGATATTGGATTCAACTACAAGAAATTCACAGGACCTAAACTCATACTTTTTATAGAATATGTATTCAGTTGCTCCTTTTGGCAATAACCTCCTGTTGAGAACACACTGCCTATTCTATTTCAGTAAGTAGAATCACCACTTTTTGGCTGCAGACCATCCTAGAAGCTTACAATGTGTTGCTTTCTTTCATACATATATTATTTTCTTACATCCTTGGGGGGCATGTGGGGTTCCTACAATATCGTCTCATTTTACAGCTATAAGGTATCCAATATATTTGTAGATTCTGCCCTTCACCTTCTCCTCTCTCATGAAAAATAGTCAAGTAACATATTTCTAGCCATGTACGAGTTTTGGCCTTTGTATAAACACGATGGTCACACAGGCCAATCGTACACACTCATCACTAAATTACGTTCCTGAAAAAACAAGAGTTACTCTATTAATCATCACCAGGTGACCTTTCTCAACCCATCTGTTAAGTCCTGAAGAAGATTCCTCTATGAAAAAATAAAAATATTTTCTTAAGGCAATCCTTAGCATTAGAAAGAGAGCATCAAAGCTGACTAATCTAAATAGCATCTATCAACTATCTTTACTCTTACTGCCTAAGAAAAATAAAAGCCTCCAGGCTGTTTTAAACCAAAGCTGTTACTTTGCCAATATTTTCCTTACTCTGCTAGCTGGCCCACAGTATTACTGAGTTTGAATCTGTTTTTTCATGGTGTTCCCAGGAACCAAGCATGAGGGTTTATGCCAGTCTATCCTTTCCTGATCTGTCTTTCCAGGCAGGCTGGCCAAGCAATGCAGAAGAGATGGCACCGTATCTCCTTGTTTGTGCCCACACAGCCAGGACAATTAAAGCTAGCTTTAGGGTCTGCTTTAGTTCTCAGAGCTTTGCTGGCATTCCTGAAAGTGAAACGATTCTGGTTAGTTTATATAGCTATAATGTATGATGCCTAAAGTTTAAAAATGTGTTCATTTACTAAACTGACAGTTGTGGAAAGCATTTCCAAACAGAAAAAAAAGAAAAAGGAAAAACAAAAAAAACCAAAAGGAAACTTCACAGCTATTTTAGTGTTTCATCTTTGTCCACAGTTTGCAAATAAAAGTCTAGATTGTTTGCTACTATAAAAGCAAACAGACGGTTGAGTAAATATTTTGGGTTTTCCACACTGGAATACATAACCTCATTTTCATCAGTGCATATTATTGATTAAAAAGTAACATCAGTCATGTGGACACAGATATTAGCTATTGGTGAAGCATTTAGTCTTAGTGGCGTTACCTTTCCCCCCCCACCTTTTCCCTATTTTTTTTCTCTCCAGTTAAGCAGCTTTTCTTCTCTGAAGATCACTAGATCACCAGACAGCAATCCACTCATAAGCACAGTCAAAAGATGCCCTAGATAAAAGATTTGGGTTATGATTCACAATGTGTGCACTGCATGTACTATTCGGGACACTATTGACTGATACCAGTGTACAGCATATTCATTTGCGACATGGACGTATGATGAATGTGATGATTTTCAGAATAGTACTGAAAGAAGATTCTTATTTTGCTGTTATTTAAAAAACCTACAATAAAGTTCACATAAAAGTTGAAAAATTCAAAATTGTGAATATATTGGTATTTTGGGTCTTACTCCAGAAAGCCTAAGAAATGATTCAGTAATATTCATTACTGAACTTCACTAGCTAAAACATAGCACCATATTATTAACAATCTTTCCAAGACCAGTGGACAAGAAGAGTTAGGTCAGAGGAGGTCTACATTTGAGTCTGAAAGCAGGTTTAGAAAGAAAGGATGCTGCTCAACAAATGAAGGTCAAGCAGCATGCCTCATACCAAAAGGACAGCAACCAAGAGGCACAGAGACGGCCAGACATATTTTTAACACCTGAATCATAAAACAGGTGAGATTTGAACGAACGAATCCTCTGGTCATGGCCAGATTGCCTCCAATGGTCTCGTCCATTACACTTTAATACGATCTGTGGTAGAGCACAGCAAGTCACAGGTACCGATTCAGTTGACCTGGCGTAGGCCAAAGGTTTCAGAATGGACTGAATCAACTGCCAGCTCTGTCCCACATTCCTGCAGAAAAATCTGCACTCACAGGAAGGACAGTAAGCAGGTAAATATTTATTATTTCACTTGCATTTACAAATAGTTTGCCAGTTCAACGTAGGGGAAGAAATGCAAAGGTGACATTTCAGCCAGATACTCTGAGTGGAGGGTTAATCTAACTTTGCATTCAGTCACACAATTTATTAAATTATAGTACCAGATACATCACGATTAAAGTGTTCATCAGGTCTGAATTAGAACTGCAAGAATTATTTGTGGAAAAGAAAGAAGTCTTTTGATAGGTCTTGTAGTTCTAGACTGTGAGGTACCAATTACGTAAAAATATATATATATTTTTTTATATTAGTTAAAAATATATTTTTTAAAAATTAAGATTGTAACTATCATTTCAGACGTCCTTTTATATTCCAGAAGCAAAAACCCCTCTTTGCTCTGCAGATGAATTCTAATAAATCTAGAATCATTCCAAGTGATTCCATAAATCACTTTGGGATGACATGCTATAGCAATAACCGGAAACAAAGGGACTGTCACAGAGACAGAAAAGTCACTACAGTCTTTTCCTTAACTCACGAACAGAATTTTAACAAGGAGATTTTACAATTCTCTAGTACCCCTTTCTAGATCACAGGCAGCTGAGTCAGGCCTGTGGCACCATTTTTCAGGTTTGTTTTGGTTTAGTGTTTTGGGTTTTGGGGCTTTGTGTGTTTGTTTGTTTGTTTTTTTAAACTACATTGTGATATGAAACTATAATGTTTTGCAAATCATAATAACAAGGCCCTAAAACATATTTTGGTGAAGATGTACTAATGTGCCTTCAACATTTAATTACTGACACCTCATAAAAAATGCCAACAGTCCAGGAAGAGGTTAGTTAATGTCATAGATTGATGGCTGCAAGTACAACCTCAAAATTAATATTTTTAAAACTGGACTAATCACAGAAGTTAATGACTTCCCAAATTTTGCTTGAATCACATCTCGGTGATACACAGTTCATTGACACTCTCCCTTTTAAAAGCAACTGGGTATCACAGCATAGTTAGCCAGGGCCCCTACAGGTATAAGAAGAATAAAACCTTCAAGGACAGTTTAAACAGTAAAAGTGTGATGCAAACAGAAATATTTAGGTTTTAGTCTCAATAGAAGCTATGCTTTGTTTCACAGCATACAGTAGTCTGAGAATAGCACAATAATTATGAAACTACTACTTGAAATATTAATACATGATTTTTAATGGTTTTAGTAGGAACCAGGAGGCCATGATTGAAAAACCATTACAAATACAGATATTTAAAAGGGGTCACGTTGTGGGAATTGCATTTGAGAGAAGGGTAATGTCAAATAAAACCTAGACACTAAAAATGTATGTATACCTAACTAAATATTACCAATTATTACACAAAAGATTATGTGTAACAGAAGTGGTAACAGAAATACCTAATCAGAGTGATTCTAAAATGTGAACTTACAAAGGAAATATGACAGCTATAAAAATTTACATGAAATTTGGTACTTGCTTTCAGAAAAGAATCCCATACAAACTCAGATCAACCAAGGCCAACGGAAAAAAAGGTGAAAATATTCAGCTCTGAAAATACACAGTTGTTCAGATCTGTAACCTGTATTATTTTATGCTCTTCTATTGTATCTATTTCATTAGCTGTACTCCAGTAAATTAGGTTTCGATTTTCAAAAGCTTTGCAGCCTTTTTTCATTTTGTGAGTTTCTTCAGACTCCCTGCAGCAGCATTAAAATGTAACCATTTCTCATTACTAATCTAAAGAGTAGTTGGACTAATTAACATCGGTAATTGATTAAAACTGATGAATTAGTTAACATTACACTGATGCTGATGTTGGCTCCAAAGGTTTACTCAAAAACTGAACACAAAGCATGAATGATAGATACACTTCTCTAAAACAATTGTTCTGTTTTATTGTTTTCCTGTTGTGAACCACTGCACTTAAAATATGCAAGATGCCTAATGGAAGAACAACTTTACAGGCAGATATGACAGGACTGGGGACTGAGTTGAGATGTACTCTGTAAGGATGTGGTGCATGTTCCCAGTATGAGGAACAACTTGGGGACACAACACGATGGAGGAGGCAAGAGGGCACCAAAAGAGAGATGAAGCAAGAGAACTTGAAAAACTCAGACACACTAACTGAAGGCATCGTTTGGAGAAACTTCAAAGCAATCTATGAGACTCTGCAGACATCACCATCTGCCACATACTTCTAACGATCTGAGCTCTCAAGGGGCTACTTCCTGCAACACACGAACATCTTCACAAAAGAGAATAGAGATACATCGTGAACTATCTCATCCTGACCATTTATCATGATAAACCTGTCAAGTGCATTAAATTTGCATAAAAGGATGTGGTCGCCTTTAATAAGCTACCTACTTCTCGATTTCTCAGTGACAAAAAATGAATTGAAACACATTTAGTAAGAGTGCTGCAACTAATCATTGAGCGAACACAGAATCTTTCACAGAATTGCCATGCTACAATCTAGCTCCAAGATTTTGTAAATGTGCTTTTTCATTCATAGCATAAGTTTAGCTTGTCAGCTATTACAACATTGTGCATCTCTATAAAAGAACATGAAATGCTAATTTGAACTTGTTAAAAAAAAAATCTAACAATGTCACTTTAAAGGAAAAACCCACAGCATCGGTATTTTGAATGATAAACAGCGGTGGAATAGTCTGTATCCACTGCATTTCCCCATATCAGTAACAGGTTCTGGGTGAAAGTTCAACTAATTTCACTTTTCCTTAAGTTTTTATGCTGACATGTCTAACATTTTCATGTGTACTTTGTGACAACAGCCAAAGGGAAATCCTGAAGGATATTAAGATCTTTGGAATATAGGGAACATTTGTTGGTAAATAATATATTAGCTTTTCACTGAGTTATTACTTCTGTATAGTTTTTTTAGATACATCCTAGGCAAGTTTTAAATGTAGCTCATCAAGGTACTAGAAGTTAACTAAGTAAATCATCTTCACTATAGGATGTTATCCACTCCTGAACTCTCACATCAGGTCACAACAAATTTCAAAATGCCCTTTTAAAGACACCGTATGCTGCATCAGCAAACTCTTCTGCTTTTACTGTTCTCTTGGTGTTAGTACTGTCTATAAAGATGGTATTTAAACATTCATTCTGTTTATGGTCAGACTGGTATATTTTCTGGCAAGTCACTTCTGAAAACCTTTCCCTTCCTAAAACTAACTTTCACCATTTACTGTATTATTCTCTTATTTCCCTGAATCCAAAAGTAAAGAATGGAAAATTCTGGTAAAAGACACTATGGGAAGCCTACCTTGAATGCACCAACTATCTGCAAGTGTGCATCCTTTTTCCTTCCTCTTCCCCCAAAATGACATGGTTTCCAATGAATTCTTTCCGGATATTGTGTTCAGAGTCTCCAGTAAAATCAGCAAGCCATAGACAAAATCCCAAATACGTTCTACAAAAACATTTCTGTGGAAGGGAGGGGACTCAGCCTCAGCTGAAGGACTGCTACCTGATAATGAGCTCCTCTTTCCACCAGCCACTATAAATAGGATTTACAATCTTCCTCCAAAATGCCTGTAATACTCTAGGTTAATATATGAGATCTCACCCCCTCTAGTGACTGGTCCCAGTGAGAATAGGATACAGTTACTTACTGATAGTTAACACAAGCCATTGCTTCGGCTTTTGCTTTTGATGCTGAGAATCCCAGGCGCTGTGCACCAACCCAGGTGTCTGCACGCTGGCAGCACTACCATACTGCCTGCGCTCGCTGGGGGCTCCTACAGTGGGAACCCCTCCAGGGTCTTCTCCTTCCCTAAGGGCCAGCTGCAAGCACTTGATTAACAAGACTGGCCCACTTGATTCTTTAGTTTAGAAATGAAAGGTATTGGCTAAAAGAGAAGCAAGGCAGAGAAGTGTGTTTACAAAGCAACAATAAAAGCCTGTAGTCTGGAAAATGTAGGCCCCAACGCAAGAGCTGCCTCATTCCTACATGGCTGTCCAGGTGCGGGGCTGCCTCACAGAAAACCTGACAGCACCCCAGCTCCGACCTTTCCTTAACCAACCTCCGAAAAAGCCCAGCAGCAGCATTGCCTGGTGCTCAAATGTCTGTCTTTAACAATGTATTTACCATCTGCCTTGTACTGTGGTGACAGAGCGCCTCAGAGGCTTTAGCCCCTCATCCCGTGCCCTGCTCTTTCCACAGGCTCCAGAGAAGTGCCGGGGAGCTTCAGAGAATTAACAGAGCTTGTGGAAACTCAGCTGACTTCTGCTGAGGCCTGGAACAGCCTCCTTCCCCCTCCAAAATTATTAGATGATTACAAAGGCAAACAAGAAACAATGTCCTTCGATGAAGGTGCAAGTAGGAGATTATTTGAAACTGTGGTAGTGAGAAAGTTTCAGGACATTACACTTTCACTGGAGACTCCAACAAGGTTGCACCTCAAAGGCATGGTGTATAGAAAGCAGATAAATGCAACAGTGAAGCATTTTCTGTGAGAAGCCACAAAAGAACTGAAGAGTCTGTTATCTTTGGGAAGAACCTGGTAAAGTCTTCCTGTCGCCGCAATATATAAAAAACCCAACATTCACCACAGTTGTTGCCTTCCTTGTGATTCCACTACAACTACGTAGCGGGGTCCCAGCTTTCTAGCCCAAATCACTTTACCTTGCAACTGTTTGTGTTGTGAAAGCTTTCTTTAATGGATTCGTGCTCAAAGCATAAAAGGCAAGCAGCAATACACATCTCAACCTTTAAAAGCATAAATAAAAATCTTAATAGATCCCAGATGTTTCATTTCCTCCATCCCTTTTCAATGATTGAGTTAGTGCCGATATAGATGATTTTTTAAGATCACTGGTCAGTTTGATGCTGAAAGAGGTTTAGATGTCTGGGAATTTCAAATGCAATTCCTAGAAATAAATAAATCATTAAGTAGATGCAAGGGAGACAACTATGAATCCAAGTGGCTGTTATTTTGTAAACTTATTTTAAGGCCTGAAACACACCCACAGGTTTTAAAGACAACGGAGTGTGAAACAGACAGTAACATTTTGTCAACATATTTAAACCTTGTAGAGCTAATTATTTCAATCTCATTTTCTTAGCCAAAGAACTCCAAAGGTTCATACAAATAACAAACTGAAGGAATCCATACTTGAAAGTAGATATACATACAGTGCTAGGCTGTTGAAGTTAATGAAGAATTTGCTCTTTATTTCAGCAGAACTCATATTTGCTAGCTGCATGCATTTCGTATTTATTAAAGCAGCAAGTTATTGTTTACTATACCAAACAAATAAAGCACTACACAGAAAGTGCGTCTACAAAAAAAAATCTGCTGGGCCCAGTAACTGAGGCCACGCTGCCAACACTCAAGTTCAAAATTCTAATGAGCATCTCGATTCTTTCACTCTGATTTTTACTGGGAGACGTCCTCAGTCTCCTAAATGAAAACAACCAGGGAGGAGGGGTTTGAAGCACATATTTAGCTTGCACAGACCCATGATGTGTGCACCTGACGTCATAAAAATGCTGTAAGTCTGCCAGGTCAGCAGCCACAAACCCCACATGCTGCCAGTCGCAGGCTGAGCAGACACTAAAAGGCTATGAATTTCATTTAATCGTCTCTTTTCTCCTTCCTGGTAAAGCAGTAGAGGCTAGCAGCTGCTGGAGAAAAACACTGGAAAATATTAACTATCAATGTCCAGGATTTGGTTTTGATTGGTATTAAAACCAAGCAAATGAAGAATAAACGTTATAACAAATCTTGGAAAATTTGTTATTTATTAATACAGCTAACAACATAAGCTTCAGAGTTCACTTTCGAGGAATGCGTAAATAAACTCAACTAAATGATGTACTTCATACAGCCTGCCAGATCAACCTACTATTCTGCCTATTTACGGGCAATACATTTCTGTCTAGTTAAATTTCTGATTGAGAAAAACTTCACCCCCTTTCTGTTATTTGTTTCGCTACACAATATTCCTTAATAGCAAGTGCTGCTTTTTCTTCAGCGTGCTTTCTATTTACCTTTATCATTTGTGAAATGATAAGTGCAAACATCATCTAAGCCCTTGAACAAGCAGTTTTATCACACTGCCAACTATGGGCAACACTTAAAAGCTGAATATGCCCTTCTAGCCCTTTTAAGGTGCCTCAAATACATCTCTAAGAACTAAGTCACCTAGAATTGCTAAACACATTAGAATAGGTAGGTTCCACAAAACAAATTTTTGCTGAACCAGCTTCTGCATGTTCTTCTAGCACATTCATATAGAGGGCCAAATGCTTATTTCACTGATGTACACCGGAAAGCTTTCATGGGATGAGGAGCCGCAGTTACAAGATCAGCCTGAAACAAATCTAGGAAGCTTGTGATAGAGAAAAAAATTTTTTTTCAAGGGTTTTTTTTTTTTTTTTTTTTTTTTTTTTTAATCACAACAGCACCATTGGCCCACAAACTGTGTTATTTGCGATTGTGCATCTGTGTGCCATCAGTCTCTAAGGAAAGACTGCTGGGCTGAGCTCTCAATTTATATTTCTCGGTTGACTCTTATAATCACACTCAGTGTTCTCAAGCTTAGTGCAGCTATTCTTGTAACAAAATTTGCACACCAGGTGGGTTTATTCAAGTTCCCATGGTCCTAATAGTTTCATATACTTCCTAATAATAATCTTGAAAATTATGTAGGTAATTGTGTTTCTAAAAAGCCACCTTCCGCAAAATTGGGAGAGTTCTTTCCTCTCAACTGGAAAAATATTTTGATAAAGTAGGTACTATATGACTATAAAAATTGTGAGAAAAAACTATTGAAAAAATCCACCCTTTTTTGATGCTGTCTTTAGGTGCAGCATTAAACAAAGCTAAGGGAATTCTGGGGTCCACACAGGATGAAAGGTCCCAAAATAGGATGTGCACTGAGCAGGAAAAGGATCCCTTGGTCCTCCAATACTGTGATCTGGATGAGGCATTAATATTCATATTCTAGACTGTGATTAGAAAGAAGGGTCTAGCTCCTGTGCAGGGGTGGGCCTAACCCAGCAGAGGTGCAGCGAACTGCTTCACTTCCTTATTGAAATTCAGTCCATCTAATTGATACTGCAGAAGGCAGTAGCATAATGAAGGAGAGCAGAGAGCGTTTCAGTAGTTTTACCCATCTCTGCTCTCCTACTCCTGACCAATGCATAACCCCACACAAGACTCCATTCTTTGCAACTTGCAGCAGTCTCAGGAATGATTTAAGTTTCTATAATATGGTAATTATTAAGATATTACTACTAGATCACCACTCAGAAATGTATCAAGGCTGTGACTACCTTCATGTGTGTAACACCAGAAATGTTTTAGTTTTGCTTAAGGTAGCCAGGTTTCTTTCAAAATGACAATTTAAACAGCGCCTTTCCCTCAGAAACAGAATAAAATATTTATAACTACCTTATTTATTTGCAAGCAAACACAGGTAATGTCTGTTAAAAAGCAAAATCCATTAGACACTGGGTAGTTTTGGTACTGTAAGAAATCTCCGAAAAGCAACAGATGTGGGGATGGGGGAGGGGGGGAGTTGATTTTGTCTTTTTAATATTCAAAATGGGTCTGTTCTCACTGGCTAATTAAATCAGTAGAGTGCAAACAATAAAAGAAAAAATAAGTGTTGCCTTTCTTCCCTAGAACATCCTCTCTGGTTCATCTCTACCTATTTACTACAAGAACTTACTTATTACAAAACTTTACCATATTCTCTCCCCAAATCCTCATGAAATAAGATACATATTCCACAGCACCATCTCCCATCAAGAAGAATATGCTTTTCCTGTGGAATTTAAGATAAGATAGTCTTTCCACTGTTAAGAGCAAATGGACTTGGAATGAGCTTCTTTGATTGATATGAAATTACTGAAGAATCACACTAAAAAAGTAATAGATTTAATAACAATATCAGATGTACGAATCAACCGGCAGAATGCTGCCCTAAAATATATTTGTACTTTCTTGGTAAAGCCAGTAGGTTTGGCACGGATGTGCTGAATTATTTGAGAAATAATGAAATGTGTTACTAACATAAAACTGTTGCCTTCCAAGAACCACGGTATTATCGTATTTTCTAGTCAGGTAATTCTTTGTTGTGCATAAATACATGTAATATCAATTAAAACATTTTTATTTGTGAAATCAAAGTGAACATGGTATACTTTCAAATCCAAATCTGAATATTTTAAATACTACTATCTACTTTTAGCCTTTAGTTAGCTACGATACATAGCAGAGTATTAAAAACAAGCTGCAGATACAGACCAAAACTCCATGGTGCTAGCACTGAACAAGAGCACAGAAGGTGGTGCCAGCCCCAGAACCTTATAATAAATAGAATGGTACACATCATGAAGACAGGGTTGTATGTAAGCATCAGCAGCCACCTAACTTGAAGATCATAAATCTCAGCAAAGGATCAAAATACCTATGCATGAAATAAGGCAGACTGAATGTCCTCAGCTCTGTGCTGCTACTGCTTCCCACACCAGCAAGTTAAATACAAGTCTGGGCCTGCACGTCTACGTATTACGTTTAAGTGATAGCACTGTGGATGTACCTGAAGATAAGGGACAATAGAGAGATGCAGACCCCTTGCATTGTAAGGGAGTGTATTCAGCAATGAGTTGGTATTTGGCAAGAGAAGGCAACCATTTCAGTCCAGTCGTTGCCAGGTTCTTGAAAGCGTCAGAGCCAAGGAAAGGGCTGCGGGACATAATACATGAGTTTATGAGAAACTCCTCTGAAATTCTCAGGATCCTTATGGAAGAAAACATGAATGCACTTGTTTGAAGACCTAAAAAGTGACAATCAGGAGATTAGTGCGGGGTAACGTGAGGTCCCGAGGCTTTACAGATGCAGAGTTCCTTCTCAGCTCCATGCATTATTGGACCAATTTAAAGTTTATTGAGAATTTCTCAGCAGCTTCATTGTAGTTAATGATTTATCCAGAACTGAAATACTGAGCTATTTAAACCCAAGTTCTAGGCTTTACAGAGCTGCTTGCCCATTGCCAAACGCTTATTCTATCTTAGTTACTTTTAACGCTGTTTTAACATAGTCAGTACCAAAAAGTACTTTACTCTCTTCAAGTGTTCTTTTGGTTAACCAAATTAATGGTTGCAAACAAATAAAATATTTACCCTGTACTGCAGCCAAAACAGTGTTTCTTTATGTAATCTGAATGATGAGCAAACACCAGAGCACTGGAGATAATAACAGCAGGTCAGACTTACTGAAATGATGCCCCATCTTAATACGCTTCACAGTAACATACATAGTATAAGGACCCAGATGGAAATGAGCCCACTACTGTTTAATTTAGCTGTATCTCAAAAACATAAAGTAACTCAGCAAGGAGATTTCTGCTGACTGCCGTAAAAGAGGGCATTTATCAACACCCCTTAACCTCTGGCTTTTACCTGTTAGTTTTCTAAAATATGCTTGTGTTGCTTCATAAGCCACAAGGTGTCACAGTGGCTCAACTGGTAGGATTCTTGTCAGTCTAGACACGCAGGTTGTGGCTTCAGGTTACATACCAGTGCTAACACCGCTCTGTACGAGGAAGTCTGTGCTACGCTGCGTATTTAGAAGTGCAGCCCTTTGGATGAAACAATCAGTCAAGGTGTAACTGGGTTGCTTCAGGATGCTCTTGATGTGGGTGTTAAATAATCTTACAGCACCGTCACAGAAGAGATGTACTTGGTGCACTGGCATCTTGACTGATCTTTTTACTTTGCATTATTAACCCTGACAGAGTGTTAAGAGGTACTGAAAAAAGATGAGCTAATAATTCACACCAAATAATAAATTTTACGAATTCCACTTTGTTCTATGCAGAGTTGCTATGAATTAATAACAATTTATTTGAATGCATTAATTATTAAATTTAAGACATTTTTGCTTGTCTTTCATAACAAGCAGTGTGCTGTAAGCATGTAATATTCTTCTAACACTATATGTTGCGATTGGTCATATATTGTGTGCTACTGTTTCTCATCCTTGACCGGATGAGCACAGACGGAGCTAGAGCTTAAAATGCCACGAAGCTCTGAATTTTTTCACCAATTTATTCTTATTACATTTTTCTACAGTAACTGCACGGTAAGCAGTGCCCTGTCCCATGAAAAAAAATACGCACGTACATCGTATTTACTGACCTGTAATTTTCCCATTGCCACTAGTCATTGTCATTAATTTGCTTTACATTCGTACACCAGTCAGTCCTCACTGCAAAGCAATCAGAGATTCTTTTCTGGTGTATTTAATTTCTAAGTATCATGGTTCTATCTGGGCGGTTTTGGAAACTCAAACAGGAAACACTGCCTCTCAGCTTAGCCTGTATAAAGTAAGCAACTTCTTTCCAGAATGCTTAACAAATTGAAATTTGCATTCTGCAATTATTTGTAAGAATAATACTCCATTGATCAAACATTCACCGAAATGCATAAAGAACATGAGCATAGCCAAGCAAATTCACTGTTAAACTCAAGTGAATAGTCATGGAAATTTTGCATGTAGTATTTGCTGCACTCAGGTAATGAACCTTTACCCAGTGTGTTGGCTTTTCATGTCCCATTATTCATGCCAACACATTCATTAGAACGGGCCTATGCTTTTTGACATAATCAGCAATGTGCATAGGTGTGGCCTTCAAAGCGTTATTACCATAGTTTACATGCATGCTGTTCGTAAATATAAGCAGAACTCCAGTCAGTGCAAAATGCCAAGCTTCCCACAAAACATATGGTAATTTTTGTTCTGTAAAATGGATAGATGCGCTATATAATGCATAATTGCAGCACATTAAATCTGAACTTCTAATTGCTTAAAATGATACTTCATATCACAGCAACAACATTATTACCTAATTACCCTAAGGGTTAACCGATACTCCAGTGATTAAGTCTAAGTAGAAGTGATAGACCTATTGTATCACCTTCATCCACTGCAGCAGGTTGTATGGTTGCAAATGCACATATAGACTCTATATTGTGCCAATGTTTTTAACAGCCTGGTAGGGCAAAGAACAAAGGTGAAGAAATGCTGGCCGAGCACCAAAGGGAAGGAGGGTCCCTCTGGTAAGACACCGAACAACTTGAACAAGAAGAATTTTCATTTGTTCTGAAGGAATTATTTCACAGCAGTTCTTTTCCTTTCTCGTCACAATAACATTATTGTGATGTGAAATAGAGTAACATGGAAATATTTTTGGTACTTAAGAGTGGATACAAGAATTATGAAAGATGGTGACACTGCTCCGAAATGGCAAGTTACTATCAGAGTATGGGGGATGGAGTAAAAGAGACAGCTATAGGCCTTCTTCCACTGCTGCACAACCCATGCATCCAACTTCTGTAAACGGCATGAAGAAAACATAGCATTCTAAGTGTGAGGCATTTCATATTCCGTTTTTCTACCTGTAAAATACTATCCTGGTTGCAAACTTAGCAGCAGAGCAGGTTTCATGCCTGCCTTGCCAATTGCACCCTGGAGGATCTCCAGTCTGTAGAAGAGGAGAAGGTTAGGAATGCTGGTGCTACTGCCTGCCTTCCTGAGGGATGGAATATGGTGAGGATGCTTCAGCTTAAACAGTAATAAAACTAAAAAGTTTCACTCTATTTACTTCCTTGTTTTCTGAGCATTTTCCTCTCTCCATGTCACTACTGTATTTAAAGATTTAGAATATTTCTTTTTGTATAATGTGGTCATTAATATTTCAGAAATCTCTTTGTAACCTGCTCTAGGACAGATGGCAACTCTCTGATATAATCTTCTGCTAATGGCTGAGACAAAAGGAACAAGAATCAAAATAAGGTACATGAAATACTTTACGCAATGTACTGGAAGTCATAATTTTCTCAATTTACTACTTTAGAAAATAACCTAATAAAAAATGTAGTTAGGAAAAACAAACATTTGAAAGTCCAAAAGTAAAAATAGTCTGCTGCACAGGAGATATAAGACTGCACATAATAATACTCAAACGGGGACAGCTGGTTTTTTCCAGGTATTTAGTTTTTGAAGAATGAGCACAGTGGATCTACAATTAGGTCTGTTCTTGGGTTTGCCTTAATCAGGGGTTCCAAATATGATCACTTTTATATACACATAATGTTTCATTTGCCCTCTGAATGCAACAGATAAGGTCATCCAACTAGCCTGTGCAATCCTTCTGGGTCATGAAGGATGCTCCAGTCTGCAGCTAGCAGTTGTGTAAAATGGACCAGACCTGGACAGATATTGAAACTGCTGTACAAGAGTAATCTGATGCAAAACTATACCAGAAGATTAGATTTGCCCCTTCCCTTTTTAAACACATGGTACACACAGATTTTAGTGTTTCGGCTCAGCTAACTAGCCTTGGCAAACTGACACTGTGGCTTAGAATCAGGAAAGGTGGATATTTGCAGGTAAGGCAGATCATGTGTGATAGATATTTCAGCAATATTCTGATTTATTAGTTGCTTAGAAGGATGCAAAGACCAAATCATTTAGTTTGCAGGTAACCAGGCAGTAGATTTTAAGTGCATTTCAAAACCTATGTAAAGTTACGGCTTTACTGTGTCAGTTGTGAGTTTGTGACTCTGCCCTGGCCAAGCACCTAGATGTGAATATTGACAACAGAAAGACCTTAGGGAGAAGTTCCAGTTTCATACTTATGTTTTGGCTCTAGTTATCAGAGTTACTCATAAAGAAGTCTGCTACGCTTGAGTCTTATGCTTCAAGTCTGTATGATGCAGATGGAAACACCAGCTTCATCATGAGTATGCCATCCTGACAATGGTGTATAAACAGCAAGGTGGTGCCAAGGCAACCTAAGTCTCATGGAGTGGACAGCCTGCTCCTGTAAAATTTATGGCCTTTGCAAAGACTGCATTACCAACACCCTCGAGTCCTGAAGAGGTGATAAGCTTAGAAAGCCAACAAGCCTTAGTTCACATTCTGTTCTGCAAAGGTCTCATTTTTGCAGGTCAGTGATTTCTCACTAGCCCCATAAGGTACAAAAGTGCCAGAGTTGTCTCCAGAAGCATCAATTGTTCCCATACTGAGGTTTATGGTCTGCAGGTGGTTCTAGTTGATCCCAGTTACCTCAGGAGTACCAAGTATACTATTCGGCTTAGATCAGGAACTTACTTTAGTTTGGCTTTAGTTTGGAAGGGCATGGCCGTCCACCAAAATGTAACTGAAATGGAAACAGTATTTTGACCATGAAGTACTTTTTTCTCCGAAATTATAAGAGCAACCAAACACAGAAGGAATGTACTGGATAAAAGAAAGACACAAACCTAGGGAGAAGATTTCAGCCAGGGCTTCAGGGAGGTTTCTTTCACTAGTGATTTTGCCTAATGAATAAGACCACTGAGACCTGGCCAACAGGCCCTGCCCCACCACAGTGTCTTGTGGAGGCAGATCATCAGCCACTTTGGGGCAACCTTGTCCCTGCCAGGATGATCCCTGCGAGGCTTCAAGTAGCCCAGAAACAACTTTTGGAAAAGAGCACCCAGCAAAACTGAGGATATATGCTGGCCTGTTTACACAGTACAGTGCAGGAAAGCAAGCTCTTCTTGGGGAGGAAGCAACTGAACAAAGTATCGGCAGGGTTGGAATGCCTGTTTACAGAAGATATGCAACTTTTGGCAAAAAGATACAAAAAAATACCATCTGAAGTGAGGATTCCAGCTAAAAATATTGCAATGAGTTTAGCAATCTACCCATAGCCTTTTTCTATAAACAAAGAAAGTGTATATACCAAAAACAAATGATATTTTTTTAATGTGATCTTGCAGTTCTACTGCAGGCAAAACTCCAGCTTAAATACAAGCACAGGACTGGGCCTTTGTTATAATCTCGATTTTGTTCCTTCTCACCATCCAGAGGCTTCTATTTTTGAGACTGGGTCTGCATAGTAAATCTTGTTTACATCAGGGAAAGACCGAGTTTAAGTTTTTTAAAGTGGATTTATGGTTTAAAGAGTAAAGAATAAAAAAGATAAAAGGAAGGGTTGAAAAGGTTTCTTTATAGAAAATGATCTAGTAAGCATGATTGCAGAGGAGATCCATTCTTGCACTTTCACACTGACTGTCTCTCCCTCCTCACCAGCCCCTGCCTCCAAAAGCTCCCTGTTCCTTATGCGTGCAGTTTACATTCTATATTATAACTTTGGGGGTGGAGGGGTGGGAAGCAGTAAGACATCCCTGGTTGTAAGCTAAGGATCAGCATGGAAAGGAAGTAGAGTCTTTTTTTTTTCTTCCCCAGCCTCATAAGAATTGTTAGTTTGTAACAATTTTAATTGAAAACAGCTGCAACTCAAATTTTTAAGAGGGAAGAAAAAAATATATGAAATAAAAGACAATCAGTAGTAAGAGCCTTGAATCCATTCTGAAATCAGTGTCTGCCTAAAGGAGTTCAAGGGTTTTTTGTTTTTTTAAACTGACCTTTTAGTTTCAGCAAAGCACGGTTTATAAGTACTCTTTTAAAATACTTTGCTCATGTTCCTAGAATTGCTAAGTATTAGTGTATTTGTGGGTGAAAGAATATTTCCTCAAAAATACTGAGAGACAGAAGTTTATGTATTTTCCCCTCAACGAAACAAACTCATTGGACAAACTCAGACTTATGTACACAATATGAGAGATCTGTTTGTGATACTAAGTTGCTATGTGAACAAAAGTGATGTCACAACATAGATTTTCATGACTAATCTATTAAAAATGTATCAGGAAGAAGAAGAAAAGATTATTTCATCAGATAGCAATGTGAGGAAGTAAAATAAGAGACTTCCATTAAACTGTAGAAATTTTGTTTTGCTTTGATTTCCTTTAAATATTTGGTTGAATATGAATGTCTCTGTAAGCTTCCAGTCCATTTAGTAGCTTTTAAATAATAACATCCTCCTTTATTTTCCTTTTAATTTTATTTACATTTTCTTTCATCATGAAATCTCTGCTTTTGTTAAATTCACTATACAGTTTAATATGATTTGATTAAGCTAATTGTCTTTAAAACAAGTATGCTACTAATCAAGTTCTCTAGTCACCCTTAAAACACTGCTCTCCTAGCCAGAAGGAAAGCTGTGTTTTGCATATAATGGTGATGTAAAGCATAACCTCTTGTAGTTGCGAGAGATACACAGGTGAATTTAATATATCGTGATACGAAAAAGTGCTAACCGTATAGGGGACTAAATAAACCAGTGAAAGGCTTGATACATTTCTTTGATTATTGGCAATAAAGCAACGCCTCAAACTTTAAACCACCAGCAACTTCAAGTGATCTCTCCACAGTGCATTGTAATGTTACTGAAAAATAATTATAGACAAGATATAATCACCTTTTGTTTTCTTTTAAGTGTGAGCAATTTCAAATGATTAAAAATTAGAACAGAAAAGGATTTACAACATCAAAGGGGAAAAGAGGCTTTTTTTAAACATCAATTTTTATGAAAAACAGAGAAGATATTTAAGCTAATTTACCTATGTCGTGTATTGCTACCTAGAACTTTAGAAACTGCTGATTATGCCACAACAGGATTGCTTTCCTGAAATGTTAAACTAACACAGATATAAGAATATTAAGATAAACTGAGTTTGAATGAATGGTAATGAAATCCTTAAAACTGCACACTGAGCAAGGAAACAGCTGCATTTTGGCTAACCAGAAAGTTAATCAACTATGATAGAAGTAAATAAGATTTATCTTTATATCTGCCAGAGATTATTAAACATTTAAATATTCATTTTACTTCTTTAAATCAGGATTGTTGATGCATTACAAAATGGCACCAGACACTCCCAAAGTATTATTAAGAAACCATGTACTAATTTCCATTTAGAGAAAAGTATTACCAGATTAGATTTCTTTGAACAACTTTTAAGGAAGGTAAGGTGTTCCTGTACACCAGTAACTCAGACTCCCTAATTTACTTTAGATCACATAAGAATTAGCTAGGTGGTGGACTTTTGCCAGTACTTACATCATAAAACCACCCCCTGCCTGGGTGTGATTGGAATTCTTTGCCTAAGACTGACCCTGAATTTAAAAAGGCAGTTGTAGGTTTTGCCTGAGGAGGCCATAAAGTTGTAAGAAGTTTGGAGAGCAAAAGTTTGCACATCTAGCAGAGGCTAGAGTTGCTAATTCTCTACTTTCATGACTACCATTTCTTCCTAAAGAAAATACGAAAAACAAAGACAGACATGCTGCACCTAAATGTCCTTTATTTATCCCTCTGTACTTAGTCTGCTTAATACACAGAGCACATCCTTCACACCAACTATTATTCCCTTCCACCCAACGCTGACACAAACCAGAGTGGACACAGTGGATTTCTCAGCGAGGGTCCCCAAGTGTAGAGCCACTTTGAGGACACTTCTACCTCCCCCAACATACCGTAGACCCTGCTGCTGGGAGAGAAGGAGTAGAAAAGGCATTCACTGGTGGATTCCCTATCAGTGTCTCCACCAGCCCATTGCTTTTTTGGAATCATTTCTCACCTACCTGCAAGTTCTGGGGAGCAGCTACAGGAATTCACTACAAAGGTGGGCTCTACAGACAGAGGGGAGAAAACAGATAGACGTGGTATACAGATACTCCTTTATTAGGCTCTCCACCCATCCTCTCTACAACTAAGCCAACTTATGTACACTTTGCTCTGCCGTGGAACTTCCACCGCTGCAAAGTACAGCAGAGAATCCGACTCTAAAGGATTATTAAGAACAATTTTATTTTGTAGGAAAACAGGAAAATCCCAAAGGCTTTCCAAGGATATATTTGGGATAAGAGCTGTAGGTTCTCATTTTTTAACACATTCTCACTCACCACTGGTGGTCTCCAGAAGTTGGGCCCAAGTGGAATCTGCCAGCTTGCTACCCCCAGTCTTTTGGAGAGTTTCTTTGTAATTCCTTTCCCCTTAAGCTGCTTTGCTTGTGCTCACCTACCCCCTGGGGCTCACAGAGTACAAGCAGCCTCCTTCAGAGACCAGTGCCTACATTATTCCAAAGACTGCCTGGAGAGAAACGTTCATGCACTAGAGCCTGTATCACCCACAGCACAAGCACATTCCTTCCATGACATGCAGGGCTCCATCGGTCTGGATTCAAAAAATTCAGAGCTAGTTATACATGCTCCAGAAGTCTTCAGCTCCCAATCCCAAACATGCTTGGAAGTGCATAAAATTAATGTGAAACTTCCACTCCCAGCCTGCCTCAGCAGCCAGCATGATTCTTTGCAGGCTGTCCACACCTAGTCACTGTAAGTGTCCCAGGAAACTGATTTAATTTTTTTTTTATTAAGGAAGGTGTTTTAATTGGAGGATGAAGGAGATGAGCTGAAGCTAGCCAGAAAACACATTTCAACAAACAACAATGCTTACAGCACAGAGCTCAGAAATTAAAAAACAGAGAACCAGAAAGTAAACATTGAACCATCACCAGGCAAAAGTATTTTTACTCTGAGCAAATGAAAGAAATACTGGAGCATAAGGCCTTCATTAAATAAGCACTGTCAAAGAAAAATTCTGCTGAAACCTATGGCAGTACTAGCAAGGCAGAGCAGGTTATAACTTTTTGCCCACAACAATCCATGTGAATGTGCACAGCAAAAACTGCAATTAAACACGCTGAAGTCTAACTCAGCACACCTCAGCAACGCAGGAGGGGGAAGTTGTTTCACAAGTCCCTCAAAAACTTTTCTAGTGTAATATTTGTAAAGGAGCTGCGATCAGAAACTGGTCAGTTATTAAAAGTACCACTAAAATAATATGTAAAAAGGCTAAATTAGCCCTGACAGCTTTTCAGAACAGCTTATATAGAAAACCCTGAAAGAATCACTTAATGATACATATTTCTTCTTTTCACTTGAAAAAGTCTAGAAATTATTACATTATTATGCACAGGAATGTAAGGAACAGAGTTGCAAGGCACTGACAGATAAATAGCAGCCAATAACCCCCCAGCCCCTCATCCTGTCTCAATGGCAGCGACCCTCCGCAACCACCAACTTGGGGCAAAACTGCCAAACAGTTGCCATGATTTTGGGAGCAGTGAGCTGCTTGGAGTTTTCAGCTAACACAAAGTGTATTTACCAGTTAGTCCCCAGCAATGTTTTAAGACCAGCAGCGATAACAGTGTCAGAAAAGCAGTTACCCCGTAGCAGTTACCCAATCAGAAAGCAGGTCACATCTCGTTAGCTGTATCATATACATTAAACGTCACAGATTCTCCATGGCTTAGCTGACAATTCAGGCATGTGTGTTTTATTGTATGATATCCTCATGTTCTCTTAAAGAATTACAACACAACAAACAGCTCAATCTGAGATCCTTTACCATGCTTCATGGCATGAATCTGGCCGATATCTGCCTCTATGTAAAGCCATCCACCTCAAAAGATTAATACTTTTTAAAAGTGTTTTCAGGGCACCGCTAGTAAACTACTCTGAAAAATTGCAGCACCAAGAATGTTTGCTGCACGAACACAGACACATGGGCAGAAATGCAGCCTGATTCAGTCCACACAGTTTTTACTTCAACAGACTAAGAAGTGTGCTTGATTTAACCGCATAAATAACAAGACGCAGCCTCCACTATTTTTTTTAAGTGACAAAAGTGTTTCTCCCTTGCCATTCAGCATATTCTTTGTGGTGGCTGATCTGGGTGTAGAAGGCAGGGTGTACAAACCACTAACAGATTATACAAAGCACAACCAACGGTGAATGTAGTTTACATTAATTGGGTACTTTTGACAGCTATATGACAAAGTCGTGAACCGATCAGCTCTCTCGTTAAAAGCAACTGCATTCTAAACGTAAACATGAATTTCTCTTGTCGGTCGTCCCAAACATGTGTTCTTTAAGCGCAGCCTAGGAATAAGTTTTTAAAACTCCACTCCTGTTTCCTGTTATCTTTCATGTTGCATTTTAACGAGTTTACAAAACAACACCAGAGAAAGGTTCTTCTCTCCCCCTTAACCTGCAACATTTCTGAATTAGTTTTGTGCAAAAGCTCAAGCGATACCTTGTGATATTATAGCCGCAACTGCCAGCAGGACAGATCCTGAGCAAACAACACACTGAGGCAAAGAAATTTCCTGAGACCAGCATTATAATCATCCTGAAGTGCTATACTGTAATTTCAGGATTTCAGCCTAAGCTGGTATCTCCTCAAAGAGTTGCTCTGCGTGGAAACATAATGAGGGATTACCCAATTAAACTACTAAATTAATTAGGGTTCGTGCCTGCATATACTGTACTGCCTAGTGGGACGCTTGAGCTGGAATTCGGGCTGAAACCTACTACGGTCCATGCACAGGAAAACAAGGCTGAGGGACTTACCTCCGTCCGCGACTGCAGCCTCTTGTTCATTTCATATATTCGGTACTCTGGTTGCACCATGTACGGTGTGTGTCTCCTATAAAATGGGCCAAAAGGAGAAGAATAGAAAGGGTCATGTGGTGTGCTGGACATCTTGCCTGCTTGCAGAGATTCAAGCTACACAGAGTATCATCAACATCCATACAGAGCACATGGGCTGTGTGTTCTTCACAGTACAAAGTAGCAGCGCGCACACACACACACATCCAGGCTGCACGCACTGGCTGGGAGCTGCCGTGGGAGCCCTCGGTAGCGGGAGGCGGGGGGAGCGGAGCGGGAGCGCACGGCTCCGCGGGGGGAGAGGCACTGGGCAGCTTCAGGCACCGCCGCTCCGGTTTAAAGCAGCAGTTTCTGGAGGGGTCATTTCCTGTCCGCGCTGGAGACTAGTTCAAAAATATAATTTTCCTCTCCGCCTGACAGAGGTCTAAGGTTTGGGTTTAATTTTTCCCAGCCAGGACCCCTCAGGAACCTGGCAGCAAGGCTTGTTAGCATATAGGTGGTTTAAAAGCTGCCTGAGCCAATCACCCTCTGCCAGGAGCACGCTTGGGTAATGTCAGAAATGTGATTACTACAAAATACATAAACACAGGCCACGACTATCCCCGCCGCCTTCGCCTGGTGATTCAGCCGCTCCCGGGCGGCCGCCCGTAGCTCAGCCCAGCTCAGCTCAGCCCGCTCGGAGAGGCTGTGCCGGGCTACCGGGGCCTCGGCAGCCCTCGCCACCCCGGCCCGGCCTTGCCCGGGGGGAGGGGGGGGGAAGGCGGGAGAGGGGTTGCGCCTCACAGCAACAGTTTGGGGGGCCGGGGGGGGGCGGCCTCGGTGCCGCACCGGGGGCGGGATGGCCGGGGAGCCCGCACAAAGGCATCACCTCCCTACACCGCACTTCACACAATGGAGAGCGGTCAGACCCTAATCGCAGAAACCGCCCGGGAAAATGTAAAAACACAAAGCGCCGGGTGGGAGAAGGAGACCCCGACCAACGGCTGGCAGTCCCGCTCGGCGGGGGTTAGAAATGAGCCCATGGATCATTTTAAAAGCAGCTGTCCGGCTTAAGGGTGGCGTCGGCTAGGTAGGAGACTGGCCCCTATTTTCAGGATCGCCCCTGTGCACAACTCCAGTAGCGGTTAGAGTACATTGCAATTGAAAGACATCCAAATCTGAAGGGGGGGGGGGGTGTGGGTCCGAGCAGGGAGGGGAGGGCGAAGGGGAGGTAATCACCCTTTGGAGGTGAAGGATGAACTTCATCTGTTGAATCATACTTGCAGGAAAGTGCCGGGAGCGGATACCACGTGAACAAAAAGTCCTCAAAATACAGAGGAAACAAAATGGGCTCATCCGCTCCATGGGGAAGTGCAAGGTTTGAGAGGGGAGCCTTCAAATTACCTGTACGAAAAAGCCCTTGAAGCACAGAGTGTGTCTATATACACAGCTGTAAAGTATCAGGCATTATTTACAGTACTGAATAAATGTAAAAACAACAATAAACAGTGCTGAATTAATCTCTCATGTAAATTCATTCAAGCAAATGGAACCACTCTAAGAACAGATTTAGTTAACTAATATGATTAAGAGAATAACAATCAGATGCAATCACAGCAGCTCTCAGCCAGGGTCCTTCGCCCGAACGCTGCAGGATCGCCCATTTCACAGATGGGGAAATCAAGGTACATGCCATTACATTTTCTAAGTTTATGTAATAAACCTGAAAAATATTTGAGCGTGATATGGCTTCACCCACTGCCAAAAATTTAATTCAAATCTGACTCAATGTAGGAATATTTTAAGACGGATTTGGAAAATTTCAGTTTTCATTGGCGTTTGGCTAAATCTCAAAAACCTGCGCTCTCTTTTCAGGATAAAATATGAGAGTTCATCATTTTATACCAGTGACCACTGATCTGGATCACAATTTAACTTTGATGTACCAGTCGCTGTTTAGCAAAACTATTTCTGTACGCTCTTGTGGAATAACAGTTTCCATAAGAAGTGACGTATTGAGCTGTTTTATAGACTTCCAACAGCTTTTGTCACTAAACACAGAGCCAACAGATGATACAGGGGGTATTCCACTTCTCGCTTGTAATGGTCCCCAGCTATGTAGCAACACTGCACTGTCGCTTCGGTACCATCACAGAGGGTGCTGAGTTTAATAAATGGCATGTACGTTTGGCCCAGTCGTGCTGCAATAATGGCGATGGTACTCTGCCAGGGTTCGCTGGCCGCGCAACAGCCTCTAACATCGTTACACACCTAGAAGACAACTACCCTGCATCTGCCTTGTCTTAACAGATCCTAGCAAGGCTCCCTTAAAGACTAAAACCAAAATGACCAGAAAAATTACAGAGCTACAGCACTACTATATGCAGTTTTTACGGCTGAAGTACCAGCAACTTAAATAGATGTCAAAAAAATAAAAATCCACCCACCAAACTGTGGATTTTACTTTGTTTGCAAAGCAAATCCAAAGTAAAACATATTTGCCCAAGAAGGGACACACGGCTTTTTGTAATTAAAATGGTGGGATTTTGCATAGCTTGAAAACTGTATCTGTTTCAAGGACTTTTTGCCTGGGCTAAAATTCACTGTTTCAGGACGTTAAACATGGCAATAACATTAATATTTGTCATTTTGGCTGGGGTGGGGGCAAAGGAAGAGGTAGTTTTAAAATAAAAAACTCAAAGTCCGGGGCAGTAGGATTTGCTTTCATGATTGGGAGCCCCAGATACTCCCCCACATCCCATATAAGAGCTTCTGTGTACGGGTCTAGTGCAAAGAAAAATATGCAGTGATATTTTAATAATTCCCATTGATGAACTGGTAAATTATCGCACACCTACAGCCCACCAGCAAGAACCGAGTCCCAGGGTAGGATCCTGCTAATTACAGGCTCCGGCAGCACTTCCAGTTGCCTGTTATCATCAAGACCAGCGTGATGTGCAGAACAGTAAAACAGAAGGCAGAATCAAAGGAAAATAAAGTTACAGGGATCCTGCCAGTGTCATCTCAATTCCCACTTGGATCAGCCGCCTTTAAAGCTTCGTGTGCTCACCAGGAGTGCCGGTTAAGGGACGTGAAGCCAGCCCTGCTCCTGGGCTGCTCCAAACCCTGGCACCACCGGCATCAAGCCGCTATCCAAAGTGGCTCTGGGGTCAAAGGCAAACAACTGGCCCAAGATTTAGGATAACCGATAAATTTCTTAATCTGGACAATTATTTTAATGTGAGCAGAGGAAAAAAAGAGGTGGAGGAAAACAAGAAGAAGCCACTAGTTAGTCTTTCCAGATCTGAAAATGGGTGTACTTATGTGCTTGCGTATACACTGCTACAAATAGATAAGAAAACAGTGTGTGCAGAGTTACATTTACATGGGTGTATATGTGTGTGAATCCCGCCACGTCTCAAAGTGGAGAGCCTTACCCCACTGCTCAGAGCCCAGAAGGGGAGGGCTGTGGCACCACCTGGTTACCCAGTCCTCAAATCTCCGCACCTTGTAGGTTCACCCGGCCCCCACGTGGGTGCTGCACCTGGGCATGAAAGGAGGTGGCACGGCAGAGCAGAGAGGGACCAGGACATGGGCCTGCAATCCCCACCAAGGAAAGGCAGCTGAGTAAGAGAAGGGTGCTGTCAGAGCCCGCCAGTGGAGACAGAGCCATGTTTCATGTTTATCCGGCCAGGCGCTAACCACACAGGCTCCCAACACCCCAAGGAGCCAAGGACATGGTGTGCTGAGCTGGCTGATGTCTGGGTGCTGGATTGCCCTCTCCTGGGCAGAAACAGAAGGACCCACGTAAGTCAAGGACTCCACTGACAGCTCTGGAGGACAATTTTCCTTCATTTCAGGGTGAAGCGTGGATTTGGTGGAGCAGAAGGGTGCAGATCCTCTTCCTCTGCACCCACCAGCACGAAATCCACAGTACCTACAAGTAACTGAGATGCACTATGATAGAAGGACCAAAAACCAACAGCAGAAACTTCCTCCAGGACACAAGCAGGGAGTGAGGAGGAATGAATCAGAGTGCTTTGTTCATCTGCCTCTGCTGTTTATGCTGTCACATGTGGTCAGGTGCTGCCTTCTGCTTGTGGCTGCCGCTGGAGCCCCTGGCACAGGGGTCCTGCACAGCCTGCACCACGAGGGCACCCTTGCTGCCCACTCTCACGCCACGCCATGCCACCAAGCAGCATTGGCAGCCCCGTAACCCCGCGCTGCTGCAAGTGCCACGTGCAACCAAGGCACGGTCCTCGCTTTGCCAAGCTGACAATCGAAGCAGCTCTGAAGGCTGCACTATTTTTAATAACCACTTAGTAAGAATAATAATGCAGAAAAGAGATACAGCTGTAAATAGGTGTAATTGCTGTATTTATCCCTGGTATGCGTTGACTATTCAGTCTCTGTCAGTAATCAGGTTTATAAGGATACATTTAAGGTGGTTTGTATCTGTTGAAAAGACAGGAAGGGAGAGACTGATCTTAGTTAAAGATACACAGCAAATGAAGAGCTAAAAAACTAAAGGCACTTGAAATGAGAATACTCAAGTAAACATTAATTTCTTGAAAACAAAACAAAACAAAACAAAACATTACCTTTTCAAATGGTCCTTTGTTTATACAAAAGCCAGATAGCATTGAAGACATTTGATGGAGTGACCTTAGGTAAAAGAACAAAACTGTTTTCCTATGGATGGTCATGAGCGACTAAATGAAATTTCCGTATCAAAAGTTGGGTTGCACAATGAAGAACCACGAGCAATCCCCCATCATCTGTAATATAGGCTCAATTGCTGAGCTCAAACACAGGATTTTGACAGGTTCAGAACTGAATACTGCCATTAATTTCTACAGCTATAGAGTGTACCAGATGCTTGCAATTTATAAGAAATCTACAAGCTGTAATTTGTTTGCATTAAATATTAATACATTGAAATAAAAACATATTCTGGAAAACACTGTCCTTTCACAGACAATTTGTGGACAGGAAACTAAATAAATCTGTTTAATCCATTGTTAAAAATATTTGGTGGGGTCTGTACATACTTCCAGGCTTTTTCCATGTAGACTATTTTTTTTAATCATTATAATTGTCCTTTTCTGTCATTAATAAATGAATTATTATTTTTATCATATAAAGTTTTAAAAAAAAATCTGGAAGAGGGGCCCACAAAAACTGCTGTGTTTCAGAGCTTACAGTGCGGGAAGAAGGGTTCACACCTTTTAAATGCTTCAGGCTTTTTGCAAACTCAAACCTACCCTGCATTTGATGCATATGACAATTCTAAGTATTCTCTTCACCTATTTAATTCTAGTAAATTAGAGTTACAGTTCCAGCACTCACTAGTGATGCTAGAAGTACCTCTGGATAGATGATAACACAAAAGGGATTTTAAATATTTTTTAGTTCTGTAGTGTACATGACGTCATCAAAATGGATATTAAATTTTGTCTTGGAACTGGATGACTGTTCAGTTGAATGCAGTCTTTGAGGAGCCTGCCCACCTCTGACCAAGCAGTCTGTCTCTTTTACCCGTACAGTATGCACACAGCACCTGCAGAGGACAGAGCTGGGGAAGAAAACATGAGACAAACTCAAAAGTGGTGCAAATCATGTCTTGGTGATACAGTGACGGGCCTTCTAAGCATACCAAGATATAGCAGACAGACCGACTTATCATGTCTCTAGTTAAGCTATAGTAAGGCAGTGTTCAGTGTGTTTTAAGTGTCCTGCCTTTGTGCCTAATGCAGAGGGGATACTGGTCTGTAGGAGCTCTCGACTGCAGAGTCTGGCTCTTCAGCTCATGAGAGACATGCTTTAAGCACTAGAGGCTTCATCTTGCCCCTCACTGTGCTGTCAAGTGTGACACCCTCAGTGGGCAGTATATAACTGGAAGGCCATCACAGCTGAGCACTGTAACTACAGACTACATCGTGACCATGCCAGAGAGGATTCTTGTCAAGGGAAATAGCTCCATGAGGTGCTGGGAGGAGAGCGTGAGGTCCCGAGTGTGAAATATTCAGCCCTTGACATCCAGGGGGGCTTCCCTGGGCTGCAATAACTTCAGGACATGAAAGAACACCTGCCCATTGACAGAACCAGATCATCTTCCAGCTGAGCAAAACGCCAAAGAGATTTTATATACATTGGTTTTGCTGCATCTCTGAGGACACCACGAAGGCTGCTTTCCAGAATCCAGCAGCTTCAAGAACACTTCTGTCTTGTTTTGTTCCATCTCCAGCTTGATTCCCCATTCACTCCATTTCTCCAATTTTCCTTCATATCATCCCTACCTACCTGTAGCCCCTTTCGGAGCATGGGGTTCTTTTTCCATGAATAATTTCTAAATATCTGCCTTGGTAGTTTCTCGCTGTACACTTCTTTTCTTTCTTTCCCCCACTGTCCCCAAATACATTGCTGATGTTTGGGGTGGGTTGCCACTGGAGGCTGATGCTGGTAAGTGCTATTTGGAGCAACTGAGATTCTTCACCCAAAGTGCTCAACGCGTTTAGCTGAGTGTGTTTTCTCTGAAGAAAGCTTGAAGCTGATGCTGAGGATGGTGAATCCAGAGCAGTCAAGCAGGGAAAAGAAAGGGATGAAATTCCTGTCATTTGCCTCTTGCAGCCATCTCCCAGCAGCTGAGGAAGAAAACAGCCTTGAGCAGCAGAGAAGACAGTACTGCGGTTTACAGCATTGGCAGACGGCCAAAAAAAAATCCAACTAAGTGGTGGGGGAGGCTACAGGAGCAGACTGTGGTCTGGGAGACTGACCCTCCAGTGAAAAATCAGACAGGCCAGCAGAGAGGTAAGGACCTGAAGAGTCCAAGCCCCTTTCTGATACACTAGTTTCCCTTACAGACAAGCTAAATATGAATTAAATGCAGGTGGCACAGTAACTCAGTTCTAATATATTAAGTGATGTGTTATTCAAAATTTCTTAAGTCTAGCTCAGCCCAAAGCAAGAATCACTATAACCACCCCTCAATATAGTAAGAAATAAGCAACACCAGACTTCAACACAATCTTTAAGCAACCCTTCCTCCCTAACTTGCCCTCACAAATATATGGCAGCATAGCCTGCCTGTGACAGATTACAAACTGGGCCTGAGAAAGGAAACAGATGTGTGAATATGAAAAAGATGCTCGCTTTGGCTAGTGTTTCCTCCAGAAGTTCTAGTCCCTACCTGAAAAAGCCTAATATTCCTTCTATATACCCAGCTCCACCATACCGATTTACCTGTTACACACCTCACCCACTGCTCAACTTTCAGCATATGTCAATTAGTTGAAAGCTTACTTTTTAAAGGACTCAACTGGGAGCACTCAGCTTTGGAGGCATTTCAGTTGAGTGCTAATTAGCAACTAGCTGACTGTCAACTTTTCTTCTTCGAAGAGAGGGAAGGGTTGGTGATTCCCTTCTGAATTACCTGGCAATCAAATACATGTTTAAATTTATTCATTAACTTATAATAATCATCCCTAGCACTTCTTTGGCAATTTTCATCTTCAAAGCATTTTATAAACATTCATAAAGACACTGTGGTGATTAGCACTACAACAAAACTGTGCAACTACTTCCTGCATATGGGTCTCTCTCCCCATTTTACAGGTGGGGAAGGTAAGGGAGGACTGAATGACTGAGGAAGTCAGTGGCAGAAATCTAGTTATACCTCAGGAAATTATAACTTACAGGTTTGTATTTGGATCTTGCACAGCACAGACATACATACTAAGCAGAACAAGTGATGGACAGACAGGAGATCTGGTGTGAAAGGGAATGATGCACAGAGAAATTCTGTGCCTGGTACCAAGGTGGGATTAATTTGATGGCAGTTTGGGTCTTATAATTAGGCCTTTATCATATAACTGAGCCAAGCTTCCACCAAAGCCTATACTGCATTCACCTCGTTGCTTTGAACCAACAGTTATTCCTTACTACACAACATGCAGTGCCGCTCAGTTTTATTTATTCAATTATTTTAACACCAAGTCCCAACCAATAGTGGAAAGAAATGTGTGCTGGAAAATACTATTTCCTACACCGATATTTCTAGGGTCTTTTATTTCATGTTTTTAATTCATTCTCCATTCTTTATAAAGATTTGATCTTAAGCTTAAACCTTTGCACTTGCAAAACACGAGCCAACACTTGCCAGGAAATGGAAGCATACTGAATATGACCCACTGAGATTCTGGGTAACACTGGTGCAGGTGCTCCCTACACTGTTGTAGACTGTACACTCAATACGTGAAAAATGCCATCAGTTACCTGTATGCATATTTTGTAGACACAATATTATTTTTTTTAATTTGGCCTTTAAAATTTAAGTATACGTTATTGATTTAAATTTTATACTTTGAAATGTTACCGTGCTCTGCAGTGCCTGAATTTTGCCAAGGCCTTGTACGGCTGCATAAATGTGACTGAAATAACCAGGAGTTTTGCTTGGAAAATCTGATTATGCTGCAAGAGCAAAATGTTCCAGCTCATGAGGGTGAAAGACTGGCTGTGCCTCTCCTTTTAGTGAATAATGATTTTGCACAGAAAAATAGAGTCTAAGCAAAATACATACTGAATAAATCTTTACCTCTTCTATGCCACAGATTCTGTTCCTTCTACATTTCGTAGCTTCCAGTCGTGATAGTCAGTGGCCTATGTCCAAACAGTGACCAAAAAAGTGACCATGTATCTAATTCAGCATTTCAAACGCACCAGACGCATCTTAAACATGTCTGACATGCACATATTGCAGAGAGCATAGAAAGATGCTGACACCTCTGGAGAAGCAGCAGATCTGAGCTCCCTCTGACTTGTAACTCAGCCCACATCAGGAGCTGCTGCCTCTCACAGAGCCAGGACACCACCAGCCAGCTGCTCAGTGGCAGCAGCCGCATCTCCCAGCTTCTGCTCTCATCACTAGCTTTGATTTTTGATTCTAAGAGTCCATTTTGCTCTCTGTTGTCTGTTGTATTCCCAGCATCAACCCATCACACAGGTTCTGCAGCCATGCATGCCCATTTACCCTGGTGTATTAACTAACAACCTGCAGTTTTAACGGAACTGTGTTTTGTGTGTGAAGTACAGCAGCTTGTGGAATTTTATGTACCTTTGTCCATATCTCTTTGCTTGTGAAGTCTGAAGGTTATTCATTAGAAAGCTTTGTTTCTAATTAGAGAAACAGAAAAAACCTCCAGCACACTTGGTTTCTGCCTGACACTGTCCCAGAGAACTAGCACAACACATTGTCTGTAGCAAGCCTTCTTCAGTGCAAGCGTCCTAATAAATATTGCCTCGATTTCAACATCTGGTTCATATTAAGTAAAACCACAGATGTGAATCCAATAAAGATAGAAATTTTGGAGGGAACATAAAAAGCTTTAAATTAGCCAGCAAGACATTTGTGTTAATTTGCAAAAGCGAAAAAGCAAGTAAAATTACCACAGGACCTGCAGTCGAACTTTCCTGTGTCTTAGCTAGAAAGGGTGACACAACAAAGCCAATTATTTTAAAACCAGCTCACGCTTACCATGATATGAAAATTTGGACTGAGTTCAGGCATTAGAATTCTAACTCACAACATTATAGATTTTTGCGTTTTTAAACTTAAAATCTTAAGATTTGGGGGAGGGATAAATGAAAGCGTATGAGAAGGGACATGTAGTCAGCTAAAGAATTATGAACATAATAAAGACAATTACAGGGCTGTTTTACATGAACAGCATGAACACCGAAAGTTTTCTTAAGTCTTCATACAACCCTTGTATTTTATGCATATACATACATTATAATCGCACCCTCGTTACTAATATGTGTTACATAGAGATCAAAACAAAGGAGGTGTTCACGTGCCTTCAGTTAAGTCTACACTTAAATTTGGCATTAAAAACAACATTTAAATGGAATAATTTTGCATTTTGATGAGCGGAGTTTAGGTTTTCAGAACTTCTTTGCATTATGGGACAAACCAAAATGTTGCCAGCCATATCTAGGCTCACTTACAGTTTTCTAGTGGAGTAACAAAAAAGCACAATGGGATGTGGGTGTCAGGATAAGAATATGATCAGTTTATGTAGTCAAGTTTATGGAGAGACATGTCCATGGGTTGTCTCCTTGCTGCTACCATTCCTTTTGCAAGGCAGATGGCGGGTAGTTTGTGTATGATCTGCAGTCGCACCTCTATTTTGCAGGTCAGGCTTTTCTAAGCAGTTCCAGGGAGCACATCTGACTGCAGATAAGTCAAAGCCAATAATAGTTTTTTAAAGAATTCCATACTTTAGCTTCATTTTCATTAACTGGTACAGAGGAATCATTTTAAAATAAAGTTCCCTAGTTGAAAGCTTGTCCAGACTAATTTCTGTATGTTTACTGCTGTTTCACACTTCCCGGAAGGTCTTCATTGTAAATACATTCACTATGGCACACTTTAAATCTTTGCTAATTTAGAAACTCTAAAATTAAAATTCACATTAATTTGCTTGATTCAAAATAATAAAATTGAGTCACACTGAGAAAATCTTAAAGCATTTCTTGTCTAAAGCAAAAGCAGGCACCCGCCACTTTAGGGAAAATGCAAGCTTTTATGAAGACATAGATTACACTTGTCTCAGAGTGTATCGATGAGGCCATAATATCAAAATGAGAGACCCCTCTGCCTCCTCTTCCAAAATTTTTATTTGCATATATTTGGTTTCTTCATGGATCTCCCACAACCATTCTTCAAATAGAGGGCTCACTGAGACTGAGGCAGGAGACTGGGGTAGTGAGCTGAGTGATTGTACTAGCTATTTCTTAGATTCTTGCAGAACATGGTGGTGCTAAATGAAGTTTAACAACCTAAAATTTAAGTTAATGGTGTTTCCTGTAGGAAACTGGGAGCATATATCATGCATACAGCTTGACATCCTTTATTGCTAATTTTAGAATAGCATTTCCATAGGCATATTATACTCAAATCATATTCTGCTGTTCCTACACATATCATAAAAGCATCAGATCAGTGGAATCTGGCAGTGCATATCAGGGCAGATACGCTCTCCAGTGTGTCTTGTGGCACTGATTGCCCAGCTCTCCAAAGTGATGTCTCTGATGTCATACATGGCAGCTCATGCAGCCAGGTCGTCTTCTGCTGGCAGTAAGGTAAAGGGGCAGAGAGCACACCCCATTGTCTTCCCAACGCAGGGTTAGGACATCACTGCAACACAGATGGGATCCTGAAATGCACCTGTCCTGCAGTACAGACATAATCCTCATCATACATTGGTTAACACTAATAACCTCGTACAGCGATGGACTGCAGTTAGGGACAGGGTATTTCACAAAGGCTGGAAAGTATAGTCCAGTTCAGCCAAAGGCATAGATACAAAGACACATATTTTACTAAATCCTAATGAAGCTTCCTTTTCACCATCCTCCTACCCTGCAGTCATTCTCCTAACCCAAGCTTACCTTTTTATTTTCCTTCCATTCAATTCAATCTCCAATTTGAATTGCCCCCTAACTGTCCGTCCCTAACTTCTTATCCTAACCAGAATACTTCTATCTTCCCTTCAATTTCAGCTATTTCTGAAACACCTACTAACTATTCCCCTGCCACTGTTTTTAGACCTCTCCTCCTACCCAACATCTCTTCTGTTTCAACACTGTTCCTCCATCCCTCACCAACGTTTACTCATCTTTCTTCAGCCCCTTGATAGGTCTCAGCACTTCTGGCAAAATGCTATGGGAAGCTGCAGCACACAAACCTTGTTTGGTCACAGCAGTCCAATGATGTACTGTGCGTCATCAATCCCACAGAAACCCTGAAGTACCTAAAATACGGTAATGGCAGCCAGCCCAGAAGAAACTATCAGATCTGCTGATATTCTGCCAGGGTTTTGTCGGAGATCAGGAAAGGTAAAAGGGAGTCCATGGGAAATCAGAGAGATAAGAAACTTGGAATTATATGGAAATCAGTGCAGCCAGTCAAAAAGAGATGGCTTTTTTGGTTTTTATGTTTGTGAAAAGGCAATGATTTAGGACAGAATATTTCTATTTTATAGGAAAGCAAAGTGCTGCATGTTAAAGTTGACATCAGGTTCACTGTCAATGTGAAGATACACTGAAAGTTTACTCCACTGCTACTGTGATCAATCATCTGAATCCAGGTCACAGTTCCTGGAAATATGTATTCAAGACTTGGATATAGTCAGAGGAAAGAGAGGAGGCAATGGTGGTCACAACATGATCTGTGAGGCTTGTAGTCATCCCCATTCAATCCAGAGTTATGTGCATTCGGGTGTTCAACCAACTGCTCTTCTACTGTTAAGCAAGTAGGTTACAGGCTTCTGTTTCTCATGAATACAAAAGATTAGTGACTTTTTTTTTTTTTTGCAGGATATCAAAGGGCCCATCTTGTACATTTTTCCTCCTTGAGAACTGATCTTAATTTTAGTTCCCTAAAATACCACTCAAACAATATCCTGGATCTTTATTTCATTTTTACTTTTACCATTAATCTGTCTTAAATCCAGGAATGAAGAGTTTACATACAAAAAAAATCATTTAACAACACTGCCAGAACTAACCTGGAGAGACACATGCATAAAGCTCAGATGAGTTTCAGACAAACATCTGAAGTTTTGAATAATGATTTGAGTTAAAAATCCTGCCTTTACAGATTTCCTGTTCTTTGTGAAAACTGGACAAAGAAAACCAAAGTGAAATAGGAACACTTACATCAAGTAATTAAAACCACATGGGACCGCATAGTTTAACAAAAAATCTGTCACGTAAGAAAGTTTTCTGTTGACTGTCGTATGGCATCAGTTACTTTTGAATCCAGGTACATGTGTCTCAGCTGTCCTAAGCCCACCTCAAGTCCAGCTTTCTAAAGGATGTGTTTCACGGCTAGGCTACAAGGTCCTGCTTCAGCTGCAGAAGGTCAAATGCTGTACAATTGCAAAGTGGGAGAAGACAGGCCACAATGCAGTTTTTGTTTACTCTGATCTTTGCTAGCTGCTGTACGGGACAGGATGTGTTCTGCTAGTCAGCTTAGACACACTGTATTTACGACTGCCATTTTATACAGATAATCACTCATTTTACACCCACAACGAGTTATTTTCACAATACTGGGTCCAAGGAAGCACTTTTGTTTTCCTGTCTTCTGCAGCAAACGATGCGTGCATCTAACAGACAGCAGTCTGTATTTTAACTACTCATAATCCTGTTCTGCGAGTTATGAACCTTTAATAAATCACGTGTTCTGGAACAATGTCCAAATGCAGATATTTAAACACATGTTATTGAAAGTTAGTCTCCGTTGTACTAAGCAAAAGGTCTTTATAAGAGCATGTTTAAAAATCAGGTCAGCAATAGCTTAATCTATCTTTCTATACTCCTTGGGTTTTGGGTTTTTCTTATCTAATGATGGTCCAACATAAAACACTGAGTCAAACCAGCAGAAACCTGGTGTCCTCATCTCAGCCAGCTGTCCTTATCACTTGGACATTGAATCATGCTCCTTCTTCTATGTTCTACATTTGGTTCCAGGACTTCCTGAAGGAAGGGCAGAGCAATGCTCTCTTGAATACTAAGCTATAACCTAGTGTTTAGGGCACACTCCTAGGGATCAGTGTATGGACATGTGAATCCCCTAAACAAAAGAGGGCAAAGAAGTTAGGTAACCACAGAGCAATTGTATAAACAAGGGGTGGAGGCAGAACCACTCCTTATTTGTGTGGAGACAGTGGGACAGTGCAACACGTACCAAGAGAGTGTTGAACACAATAATCAAAACCAACAGTGGTATACAATAGACCACCCAAAACACAGCTGTAATAGTTTTTCAACTCTGCCATGGAAACAATGAATAGAAAAACAAGCAGAATAGTTTTGAAAATAGCATTTCTACTTTTCAAAGTAGGATTTTAAACTTTAAACCAACCAGGATAGTAATTAGAAACTTTTTTTTTGCAGATATAATTTTTGCTGTATGAGGTCAACTGTGCTAACAGCGCTGGAGAGGCATAGACCCTAACAAAGTGATAGGTTAGTGTGCTGTGTAGGAGTTAGTTATGTTACAGAAGCTGCTTTAACTGGATATTTCCTGGCATTTAAAGAATTGCATTCAGAGGTAATGGCTGTCGATACTTAATAAGAACAACCATCATTTTATATCATACAGAGATTATTACATAGAAAAAAATACATTAAAGTAGTTCTGAAGTCTTTCCATTTTCCTTCTGCTTTAGAAATAATGAGCTTCCTTGTAACAAAACCACTTTGTTCCAAACTAAATCTGTAAAATCACAGAGTCTTTCCCTAGCAGGCCTTGAAAGGTGTGGCAGATGTGTGCTAAGAAGAGGTCCAGCTGATCTGCCTCATGAGAGAAACATGGGGGGGATCATAGCTTAGATTTCCAGGACACCTCTGCAAGACTGACTACGTCCCCCTGGGGTGGCCTGCAGGTCCACCTCCTTTTTCTGTTGCTGAATATCAGTACTCAAGAGTTTCTTCCTCTAGGGGAAAGTTCTCAAGAGAGCATACTCATAACTGGGTATCTCTCAGCCCATGCATGAAGCTTGCCAGCCGCATCATACAATACTCACTACACATTATCCAAAAGCTGCACTAAATAAGAAATCACTGATGAGTTGCCCTGTTAGATTACAGGGCATAAGTGTCGCCATTTTGCATATGGGCTCTGAAGCATAGCAAGATTAAGGCTAAAATTTGTGAATTCCTCAAGTTTGGTGTGCCTCAGTGATCAGATGCCCAACTTCAAATACCTAGGGTTTGTTTTCCCTGAGCTGTTGATCATCTGCTACTCCTTCAGATTTCATCTACTGTGAGAACTATCAGTGCTTCAGACACCTATACCCTGATTTTCAGAATTAGAGCCAAGCAAGAAATTATTTTCCTATCTATTAAAGCTTCACAGAAATAATGTTGTTCCCCAGGCTAGGTTGGAGGAAACATTTGGAAGCATTAGGTAGAAAGACTATCACCATGGGAAGTGACTGGGTAGACAAATGCTTTGCCTAAATGTAAAAGCCTGATGTGCAAGTTTCTGCTCTAAACCTGATGGTTGAAACCGACCTTCTCTGAACGTTCCATACACCACAGTACTTGTTGCGTAGGATAGTTCTATCTCTTTCTCTTACATAAAAAAGAAATTCCCTGTTGAACAGACACCTTCCATCAAAAGCAAGGGTGAATCCAATCCTATTTAAAAAAGTTTTGATAAGGCAGCACTGCCTTGTAACCCCTTCCTTTCTTCTTACTCTCCTCAAAATGTTTGACAAAAAGAAACTAGCTCTTATCTTAAGCTTGGCAGATGAAAAAGCACTTTCAGAAGCTAGTTATCACACAGGAATAGAAACCAGTTCACTTACTTAAGTTTTGGTGAGCCATAGAACCACAAAAGACCATCTGCCATCTTCCTGCTGTCCTTTCTGCTCTCCAAGAGCAGAATACTACATACCTACTAACTTTGGCAAGTCATAGTGCTGGGGGGAGGGTTCCCAATGCCAGCTCCATTCATTAAAAATCCACATTCCTTCTTTGAAAAACTTTCAGCCTGAGCCCCACATGAGGCAGAGACTCAAGGAAAAGTTAAGCTGGAGAGTAGGGTCCTGAATCCCATCCTTAGTGGAGTAGCAGTGAGGATAGGCAGAGGTGAACAACTTGAGGGTTTTCAAGCTGTTTTCAGCATTTGAAGACATTTAATGGTGTTCTTGGGGACAAAAAAAGTACAATGCTAGTATGTGGAGTGACTCGTATGGCCTATGTGCAGCACTCTGACATATAGGGACAGCAGAGCTGAAGAAAAGAATTATATGATAAATTATACATATTTCTGTAGTAATGGAAATCTATAGTAACATAGATTCAGAGGCACATTTATTAACAAATTCCCACTTTAATAAAAATCTAAGGACATTTTTTCCACCTTACTTTAACCAGAGGAAAGGAAAAAAAGAGACTAGCTCCCTCCTAAACTTCTGTGCCCTCTCACCCCCAACATCTCAATCTCCACTGAGCACACATAGATCATGTCTGCTTCAGAACGTAAATACACAGCAGTGCAACAGAAGAATTAAAATTAACAGATGAGTCCAAGGTACAAAACCAGCTAACAAATGTATCTTGTTAGACTACTGTCAGAGAACAAGATATTTATCAGAAATGCTGTTTTTCAGAGGACACCAGGATAATTTCCTCCTAATAAATTTCCATCTTATTGAGAGTGGCTAACGTTCTGCCAGTCAGAGGGAATCTCTCAAGGGTATGGCTTACGCAGCTCTCCTACCACTGGATTAGATGTATGCACACGTTTTAAAATACAGTGAGTACACAGTAGCTCTAGAAGTGCATTTGGGTATTTTTAAAAACATACAACAGTGGTAGAAGTTTGCCTCATTTTAAAAAAGATTCACTACTTTGTTTATTGCAGTCTTTTCCCGTGAATTCAGAGGAAATGAGTGTGCATAATTCCACATTCCCTGGAAGGCAAAAGGAGAACATCGGTCTAAATAGTTTGTGGTGTTGTTTTGTAATTTCCATGAATCAAAGCATATTTTTTTACTGCATCACCTATAATTTTTCATAAATCTCTCTCCTTTCCCTTTAAAAATATTTAGAGGAAAAAAAGAACTGTGTGTCATAGGGTATTAGCTGATTAGTTCTTTCAAACAGTGCTAATTATAGGTTTAATTGCTTAAATGTGAAAGTCATTTATTTAAATTAGCTGCATCAAACATACAGTATGCTCAAAACCTGAAACATTTTGGTACTGGGAACCAGGGTTATTTTCTGTAAACAGAACATGCAAAATATAAGATGAGAAACAATGTGCCTCTCTGTACTGATCGGCAAACTCATTTAAACCCCAAACTCCCTCCTCCCCTGCCTCTGGGGTCGGAGAACAGCCTCATTTGAACAATGACTAATGGAATGCACTGAAATGTGCGGAGGGTTGAAAGGAGAAATACTATTCAAGCCAACAAACTCATTTCATTTGTGATTTAGAGGGGCGCTGCACCTTTCCCCTGAACTCCTCCTGAGAAGGAATGAATAGGCATCTCAAGGTTATGTAAAAACGGGTATTTCGGGTGGAAAATTATATTGGGTTTTAAAATAATAAATGAAGAAATAAATAAAGGTTTGTTAAGTTATAAAAATACTGCAGGGAAAAGATGCTTGAACCACAGCAAAAAGATAGTCAGAGCTATAGTGACTACAGCAATGACAGAAAGAGTTTGCTTGTGAATTAAAAAATATGCTGTATTAAATACACAGTGTGAGAACTATGATCAGAGTGCTAGAGACGGGCTCAGATTTTTCATCTGGAAAAAAAAAAGGAAGAAAAATTAGAGAATTTTAAAGAATAGAAAACATTAGATAATTAACATACTGAAGAATGCCTGGCTGCCAATCCCTCCATCTTCCTGTGTTGACAAAGGAATGCATATATACATACAGATAGACGTTTATTTTTTAAGAAAGAATTTTTTTAAGGAACAAAGAGATTTAGAAGAGCTAGATTCCCCAGGCATATCAGTTTTCATGTTCTGTATCTCTGTTCCGTCAGTAATCAAGTTGTATCTGAATGTTATTGCATTTTTCTAAACCTTCAAGATGATATTAAGCCCCAGTATTCTCAACAACATTATGGAAGTACACACAGCAGCAGCAGCAAAGGCTGGTGGATGCAGAAAGCTCCTCTTAATTTAATAAGGGTTTTTAAACCGAACGCTATGCGCCATTGACTATGCAGGAAAGCTATTTTTTGCTGCAAAAGTTCCCAGCTCATGAATATCCTTGTACGCTTCTCTGTGCACAGCCTCTCTCCGTGCCCCCTTTTCCTGCTGAGAGGGTCATATGGCCACAGGAGAGCCTGACCCCCTGTTTACATTTCACTGTGCAGATTACACAGTGAAGAATAATACTACAGCTGGTTACTGCTTACAATTATTTAATTTAAAAAAAAAAACAACCAACCAACACTTTAAAAGCTGAATTTATATCAATCCATCTGTCTCTGTGTCTCTTTCTCTTTCTCCACATGTAACTTGCCATTTATTTTTTACTTGTAAATTTGATATACTCATTCATTACCAGCTCGGAACTTCATTTTTGGGTGGGGAGAATGGTTGTACTTTTGCCTCATGCAATGCAGAGCCTTAACTTGGAAAGATTAGAAATTGAAAAATGTTTGGAAAACATTATGGCCATATTTTAGATAAGCAAAGTAAGGCGGAGAGAAGGTACAATCCCAACACCATGCAGCATCAGTGACAGAGGAAGCAGTATGCTCCCATACTGGGGGCTGAGCCAACAGTTTCATCTCTAATTTTTAGAGACCCCTACTCTCCTGACACACAGTGGTGCCCCCACAGAGAAGCAGGTTTGAGGATATCTAAGCAAAAATGCAGCTAAACATAACAGCCCAAGCAAAAAAAGTGCCAAAAAGATAGTATTGCAAATTTAGAAAGAAACTCCTAGGTAGATTTTGCTGAGATTAAATCTAAATTGAGTGGATTTCCAATGTGATCAGGGAACAGCATGTTAAGGGAGAGAATTGGAGACATATCCTCAGGGGATTTATGTGGTTATACCTCCAGATGATCCCATGACAGTTGGAAAATGAGATACAAAGGGCTCTATTCTGCCCTCATTTACACAGCACTTAACTCTGATTTTCATGCCATTTAAACAAGAATGTCATGTAAAGTGTCTTGATCATTGAAAATGGTGCCAAATACATATTCTCCCCTCAAGATTACTGCATGAAATTCAGATCATGGGGAATTTACATGAGTAGAGCTGGCCTTTAGAAAAGAGGTACAGACATTAAAATAGAGGTTGCAAGGAAACTAACCTGAATTGGCCTATTTCTCAGATACTTAGGCAAAATAACCAGGTAGATTACAGTATCTTTAGCAATTTTACATTTGTGTTTGTCAGAGCAAACTAGTATTTATATACTAGACATACTTCATAGTAATATCCAGGATACAAATGCAATATTCAGAATGCTGTCCTTTAAGAGTATCATCTAATTTGCTAGCATATGTAATTCTATAATATTGCCAGTAAGAAGCAGTAAGAGGGATGCATCACATCTTCCATTCATCATATGATAACATGGTAATATGTCTCCTCATTCTTAGGTGTTTTAAAATCTTAGCATTTCCCAGTTACAGAGAGTTATGTTGCCCTCTGGATAAAAGATGGAGAAATACATGGCAATGCTGACTTTTGAAGGACAACTATTATACAACATAATAAATACATGGTATGTTATTCCCCACTTACCTGTGCTGGTACATGTTATGAACAGGCCTGTTTTACCTTACTCTTACTATTTTAATCCTCACCCTTAAATGAACATGAGACAGACAGCTGAAGGGTGTTAAGAGATGTTATTACAGTTGTATTTCAGTCGACTTTGTTATCTCCTTATTAAACACCACACTTAAATTAAGGTGTGATACCAGCAGGTATAGTCCTGTTCTGGATAGGGCTATACTTAAAAACCTCCAGGAGATTCTGTAAAGGCACATGCTACAGGTATCCTTGAAAATCATGAGCAACTATGAATGCAAAAGGCAAGATAAGGTCATAAGTCTCTTTTCAAGCTTTTTTTGACACTCCCTCAGGCTAGCTTTGTATTGAATTTAGGGTGCCAGTCAGAAGAACAGCCTAATTCAGCAAGTTCCCTTGCCCAGCTTTATGCATTCATGTTGCTGTCTTTGCGTACTGTAGACTGACCTAAGGGATGGATAGTACTCTGAAGCTCAAACCTTATACCTGAAACTAAGCAGAAGCCTTAATTTATGAAGTATGAATAGGAGGGAAATGGGGTCTCAAGGATCAGCTTAGAAAGTAAGGAGTCTTTAATTAATTAAGAACCTTCAATACACATTTTGACAGCTATCAATATATGACTATCTTTTTCTAAGTACTGTTTGCTGCATACCTGGCCACTTTAGAATCATGTTCTGTTTGGGAAATAGACAAAGATAATGCAGCAGGAATATACTCAGGACTATGTATTACAGCAGCAGTGAAACATTTTTGTGCCCCTCTGTTTTCAATCTCTGCAAATGATGCAGCAAATAGATTGTATGATACATTATAAATTACATGATACATAATAGCAATCATCATCACTACCCAAAATGATATAGAACATAACAAGAAAATACTAGCAAATACTCAGTGAAAGCCAACTTTGAAATTTTGTGTCAATTTATTCTAGGAGTTAGTCCTAAAATAAAAGAACAGGAAAATAAATCATGTAGTCTACCTATAATCAAAACAAACCACAACATTCCTGTTATGTAATGGCTAAAACTGAACAGCCAAAGATCTATTTTGTCACCAGATTTTGAGCAGCGTGTATACTTCGGAAACTAAAAGCAAAAAAATTTATGGACAGGTGTAAAAAAGGCAAAATAACTACATTGTTATTTCTTGTCTAGCCTATAGGATGAACTTTGTGGCAATGTTCAGTGAGCACCCTTTTTTCCTGAGAATTCTCCTTGTGCTCTTCTGACTAAAAAAATGCAGATATATGTCAAAGTAAAAATAATGCCCACTGAAAAAGGAGAAGGCGTTAGCTTTTATTCCCAATCTCAATTCATTTTCAGTTTGGATTTGCTGTGAGTTCTGTGGGAGAGATTAGAGGGATTCTGGCTGTAGCGATTTTCCCTGCAAGGCACCTTTCTGTGTTCTATAAAATGACCAAAAGATGGTGTAAGTTTGGAGTGAACATATGGTCTTCTTTTCCACATATTGTCTAAGAATTTGTACAAACAAAGGACATATGTCTCACTTTCTAAAAGCTTTTTCTTTTACAGAAATAAAAAAGTTGATAAAAACCTAGGCTAGCAAGGAAGTCTGGTACTACTTTCTTAGTCAGTGAGTACTGACTTGATTTTTATATCTCTAAGTGTTATTAACTTTACCGACATCAAAGAAGGCTCATACTCTTAACACAATATGAAGAAAAAAGGTATCTGGCTGCACTGGCCTCATGTTTCATTGTACTATCACATCACAAGCTGCTGCACTGATAGAAGAAATCACATATCCCCCACAAAAAAAGAGAAGAGAAATGTATATATAACAGTCTTTGAAAGTTCTGTAAATGCACATTAGGCACTGACTGCATTTCACTGGAACAATACACACTGCTCTGACAGCAAAGGCACAAAGTCATGTGTCTTTAGCAACGACAACAGAGAAGACAGAATCTAAAGTTGCCATTAGGGAGCACAAGTGAATAAGGAGTAGTGTTCTGATGGGGTCTCCCTTTGAATTTTTAAAGCATGATAATGTAACCAGAGCACCAGCTATTCTCTTCAGCCATATTGAGCGAGGTAGAGTGGTCATTCCTAAAAATATGCCCACTGAATCAGTAATAGCCTACTTAGCTCAATTTTTATCTCAAATACTTGCAAAAGGAAAAAAAAAACAAAAACCCCAACATTAAAATAAACTATTGCCACTTACAGGAGTTGCGCCATGATAAGAACGTAACTGGCACAAGAAAAAGAGTTTTGTACTTCTGTAATAGCACTACAGAAGTGTATTTCTGCACCCCATATAATCCTTTGGGCAGAGATGAGGATTGACACAACCCCCTTGTGCTTTCTGCCAGGTAGGCAGGGTTGCTGGGGCGGAGGGTGCATCTCAAACAGCGAGCTTCGGACAAAGGCTTCTCCATTTATCTTTTCATCAAACTGCTTGAGACCTAGATATGTACATTTTCCCTCTCAAATAGGGACACAAATCATGGAGGGAAGGATATAATTTTTTCCCTCCAAAAAATTGCCTGTAATGATAGGGAGGTATTTTGGAAGTGGATGATAGAACAGATAGGACAGGTCGGGGTTTTTGTTGGGTTTCTTTCCCCTGAAATATCTGTCACAAATGTGGGACACAGGCCACACATTAATTAGATAAACCCCTACGTATTATGATTGTCTTGGTTATGTGTATATATACTTAATAGAACAGGGAGCATGAGAAGCCATAGTGAGGCCTCTGTGTTCCTGTAAATGCAACTGAACGCATGATCACAAGGTTATGGCATATACCTCAGGTATTGCATGTGCATATGTGCTATTTCAAAAATACCATGGGTTTTATTGCCAGGTATAACCTTTCACAAACACTGGACAAAAGTGCATATGTAGGTGGTAGCACTTCAGTGGAACTGGCAGATTGCAGCTAATCTAGTGGTGTAACATGATACATGTTTTCTATTTAATGTGTTGTGAGAAATCTAAACACAGTTAAGATTTTTATTTTTATTACTTTCATTTTCCCTTTTTTCCAATGTTCTTTCAGTACCATAAGCACCAAAAGCTGAACAAAACCCATAATGAGATGTTTAAAATAGTTACCATTTTTCAGGAGTATTTTTAGGAGGTAGTAGAGATTGAGAGATTGTTTTCTAAATTAAGAGTCCAAGATTTACGGGCAATTTGAGTGGTACCTGGAAAATCGAAGGAGTGGGAAGGAGAGAAAGAAGTAACGGTGTTGTATTCCAAGACAGAAATAAAAAGCTTCTGTTGTCAGATTCTTATTACCAAGATTTAATACTTTTGCTTATTTATTTGAGAAAATACTTAAACTTGTTCCCCTCAGTCTTGAAATACAGCTTGAAAAAGCCTGGGTCAGGCTATCAGCTTGACCACTAGCCTCTGACGAGGTAGCAACAGAAAAAAATGTCACACCCTTTGAGTACTGCACTCAGATACCTGAAATTTTGCTACGAGCATGGAGTGGCATGGCACACTAGCTAAAACACAAGTCTTACTACCTCAAGTATAAACCTGAAGTAAATATGTGATATCCACATGGTTAGACTGCTGTGGAATCCAAGGTAATCTTGGTTACAAAAACACAAGGTTCGGATCTCCCTGTACCATCTCCAGTGCTCATTCAAATGCAAAGGAGTCTGGGCTGGCAGCTGGCTTCAGGAGTAGACCTTCTCCCAAAGGCAACCTAAAGCTGCTGTATTATTCTACAGAGGTTCCTATGGCACACTCAGCACTGCCTTGCTATGTATGGAGAAACACCTACAGTCGTACAAGAAGTGCCATCACTAATACTGTGCGTCCTTTCACCCGCTCCCCAGGGGAAAACTTTCTGCTTTGCTTGGGAGTTTCATAGTTGTGGTCGCTGTTGCTTTTGACATATGTATATTGTTAAATATTTACATTAGAGAGGATGGGGTCAAAGAACAGTGCCTTGCAACTGGAGCAGAAGGCAGAGAAGTCTGTGGGGATTTTTAAAACTTCCAGAGTTCATTCCAGTTTGAGATCAGCCCTGGCAAAAGTTATCGTCTCCATGGGGATAAGATTTCCTCTTAACGTAAGAGTGCTCCATTTTTCAGAGAAGTGAGCAACAAATGCCTTCCACGTCTTTTTTATGTATCCTGGACAAGGCAATGAAGTATGCTGAATATAAGCAACATCTCCCCAAATCCGATTAAAATCTAAAGGGAAGCCAGTGAAAGCATCAGAGGACAGATGTGCTGTGCTCACAGTAGAGTGCCTTGTTGAGAATTCACTTTTCAAAGAATTTCTGTTCTTGGAGGCTCTTACATGCTGAAGACAACATAATGGGTATCATACATGTTCTGAGTTTGTGCAAGAGTAATGAATGTGCAAGTATCTGAGTATAGATTCTCAGCGGGAGATGACAGCGAGTATTCAATGCATAAGCTGCGTTCTGGGAGTTTCAGCATCTGCAAGGGATTCAATAGTAATGCTAACTTGCAGGCTGAGTTCACCAGTTCCTTGATGCACACTTTGATGTACACAAGAAGGTAGGGAAGGCACACCAGCAGATGATGGGTGGCCAGGTGGCACTACAAAAGTTGGACATCCTACCTAGCCCATTCTGTGGATCTGGGCTGTTTTCTGCCCTTCTGGGAGGCACATGCAGCGGAGCGCCTTGGGACTATAACACATCACAAAATCAAACCTGCATTTACATTTCTTTCAAAAATGCATGCATTACATTTTCTTTCAAAATTACAGGTTTAGTAGTGTGGAATAGATGCCTTCAGGATGCTATTATTCCTTGGCCAAAGTAACCGATAACTTACCATAATCACTCACCCAGCAGACCCCCACTGTTCCTACAAATGAATCACTTTCAACCTTCTGCTTTTGTCTTTCTTCCTCATGTAATTAGTCCTGAAAATAAGCTCATATCAAGTAAGTAAAACCTGGGCAGGGCCACTCAAATTCTATGAAAATGAACATGGCATTTTCTGAAATCAACTATTTCCTTATTTTTTCGTGCTTCAATTTTCAGCTTTCCATCAAATTCACATTCCATACCCGGTACATTTTCACTCAAAGACTTTATATTTAACAGATTATTATCTCTAGCTGTCTTGTTATTTGTTCAAAAGTTGTAAAAAGAAATTCTGTAGCTATTTCTTGAGGAAAAAGAACCAAAGTTTATTACTTTTAAAATATTAAACTTCAGCCATTTTAAAATATACATCCTATTTCATACTCATGCCACACAGTGTAATCCTCTTTTTGTAGTGTTTTAAGTGTAAACATCTAATTTTAACAGTTTATTTTACTTTATATGCATATATTTTAGAATTTAAAGATAAATTATTTAATTTTCATTTTCATAGTATTCAGAGAGAATAAACAGTTTATGAATTATCTATAGTTGCATCCTAGTAAAAATTTCATATTATCAAAAAATCCTTTAAATTTTCAGATTTTTCAGAGAACATTTCTTTCAGTTGAAGCTGACAGTGAAACAGAGGATGCTGGAAACCACACCCCACAGAAAAGAGCTCATCTCTAATACCCAAAATAGTGCTACAAAACAGTTACAACGCCGCCTACTTATTACTTACACCTTTCTTTGGGCAAATAAACTCCGTCATATTTCATTCAGGATGTAAAGAATATAATTTGTGTTAAACATAGCTTCATGCTTACTTGGTGTACAGCAAATACCTCGCAGTGGTGCAATTTGACAATGTTACAGCATGAACAGTCATGAACAACCCAGACGAACGAGCTCCTAGCAGTTGCCCTCTTTTTCTGTGACTTTTAGAAATGCATTTTATGGCAGTAGCAGCAACTGCCTATTTATTTTAGCTGATCCAAATAATGTATTACTGGCTAATTAGGGAAGAGATATCTACTTACAATCTTGTAGACACAGTTTACTAAACCATTTCATTTACCGTTCAGTACAGTTAAAATTTTAGTACTCCTGACATGGTACCAAACAGGCTTAAACAACTGTGACAGCTGGAGAGAGACAAACTTTTTTTACTTGACTATTTTGCAAGCTTCAATTAAATACCCACAGTTGAGGCAGTCTTATAAAAAATCATAAATTTTTTCTACTGTAGAAAATAGAGCCAAAATAAGGTTACGTTTTTGAGAAGAAGTTGCAAGGAAGTTTAGACAAATTAAAAACAATCCAAATCATCCACTTTTTCATAGGTACAAGGACTCCAGGAGATGGAACAGAGACTGGAAGACAGGAAATAGCCTCTTACGTGCACGCATATGCAAACCACAAACACGCTATTACAAATTCTAGCCGTTGAGCAATGTATATATTACCATTAGTGCCACAAGTATATCTCAAAGCCCTCACTGAGTGGCCCGCTGTGTCAGAACAAACAAGAAAAGAAGATAGGTGCCAATTCATGTGGGGAAGTGGATTAAGCTGGAACGGTTACAGGAATTCTTGCTCTGTACTCTGCTTCCCACCTCTCTCAGTACTTGGTGTCCCCGGAGTAAGGGTACACAGAAGTTCCATAACCTGCAGCCAACGTTTTAATCTGAACCATAATTGGAGATTTTTTTAAACAAGTTCTTGCTCCACAACTAGATCAAAGCCACCAATTGAGAGTTAATACCAGAATTAGAACCTTCTTTTAGAGGTTTAAACCTTTGCTCCTCCCAGAAGGATTTTGCCATTCTTGGTGTTCTATATCCTAAAGAGAACAGTAAAACCAAAACCCTACTCTGTGCATACATAGCCAGTGAAAATTGTTTTGGAAAGCCTAGAGTAACAAGCCTGGATATCAGAAGAGATTGATAAATTATCCTTGGGCCCAAGAGCAAAGCTGTTGGTCCTGGTTTGCATTTGTCAGGCCCAGAGAGCAGGAACTAACAGTTACAAGATGGAAACTGCTTACTTTTCTTCTTGTACCTAAACTGGTAAAGTTTACTTACTTCATATAACTCATGAGAAATTTAATTGCAGAGCAAAATTTTTTATTCTAGCTCTTTGCTAGCTCTTAACTTTGCTAAGACTGTTCTTAGCTGGGTAAAATGGTGGAAAATTATGTTCTCAGTAAACAGCAAACTTGCTGCAGAATGCAATTCAGTAGGGAAACAAATAGGTTTGCTCACAGAGATCAGAAAGGAATTTTTGTGTCTAAAACTGCTGATTGTTCATTTTTGAAATAGCTTTTTTACTTTGATATTTGTCTTTTCAAAGGAGTTAAGCAATTCAAAATAAAATTAATTGTTTTATCTCAGGTTCATCTAGCAGTTTTAATTATTTGTTTCCCCAAAAGCAGACAAATTTTTGTTTGAATTCTGGAACAGGCCTCAAAAATCAGTTATTTCCCTAGCCTGAGTCATTTCCAGTGAGAAGAAATCCAGCAACCCAACTAAGAATGCAGGGAAAAGCTATAACTAGTCTCCAAAACAGGATGGAGACAAATAATCACGTGCTCTCCCAATGCTCCGTATTGCCACTAGAGGTATCAAATACAACACAAGAAATCAAAGAGCAGAGAGAGTCAGGAGCGTGGATGACACTACCTTGGTAAGGAAAGATGCCCCCCCTTTCATCTCTGGCATACAAGACCAGCCAAAACTGAGCATTTAGAGATATGAATGGGGAGATTTGAAGGAAGACGGCAAAATGCAAAATATATTCTGTTGTAAAACAAGTGACACTCCTCCACTAGAAATTTGCCAACATGTCATTCCTAAAAATTTGCTGTCAAGTTTTATACTATATGTGCAGATAGATCAGGCCTCTTTCACTGATATGTGTAGGACCTAGGGCAAAAATAATATTAAATGCAAAAGGTGTGAACTTGAATTTCTATTGCTTTAGTTCCCTGCCCAGTTGTAATTAGGGAACTTCAATTAAATTATCATTTTCAAGCCATACAGCTCAGGATTGCTGTAAGATTCCCAAAATCTTAGTATTTGTCAAAAGCTTTGCTGTGCATCTTTTGAGGATTCTCTTTGCAAGCATTGACACAAAGTTAACTTTATTTCAAATTTGTACACACATTCACAGATCTTCTATAGGACAAAATCAAACCCGCAGTGACTAAAGGTCTGTGAGTAACATGAGAGAGTCAGCTCTAAAATATGTGAAGGAAATGAAAAAGAAAGTAGTAAAACTACATAATGAGAGGATGTTATTAAACATCCATTAGATTTAGGAGTGTTTATTTTCATTGAGCTTCTGATACTGGTTTTAAATGGGCCAAATCCAAATGTAGAGGCACATGTCTTCAAGAGAATTTTCTGTCTTCAGCGAATTTGCTAACAGGAAGGCTTTGAGAGCCATTGAGTTAGTCGTTGAATTTGGAGTTGATGTATCTGCCCTTTGCATCTTTAAGATATTGCACAAACTACCTTAATTACTAAATAAAACAGTTCAGATCTCAGAGGAGAAGTATTATGTATTTGGCTAAAGGAAAGGGAATCTCATGAAGCAATCTAAATGCCTTCAGGTAATGCAAGTACAATTGCCAGTGAGTTACGTGCATGCAATTCAGAGCAAATTTTGGGCCCATTTGATGCAATTAAGTATTAATTATTTCCTTTTTTTCCCTAATAGATCAGTAAAAAAAAAAAAAAAAAAAAAAGGCTGCACAATGATGTAGAACCTGCCCTTCTGCCCCAAAATGAATGAGACTGTAGTTAGTCAAGCATAGTCTATTCTGCTTCCCCTAAATAGCAGGATGCTAGAAAATGATCATGACCAGAATATTTCTAAACAAGCTTCCACAAAATACTGCAAAACACAGTGGTATGAAATTGAACATTTCATATACTCCATTAAAACAGTCAGTGAGGTGGGGAGCCCATCACTACCTTCTGAAAGAGTCCTGTAAAGGAGGATGGCAGTGATCCATGATGGTTTCTCTGGTAGCAAGTAGTTTTGGGCTTCCCATGTGAAGACAGATGTCTGAAAAGAAGCTGACTGAACAGACCCTCTGCTCAGGAGTTCTGTAGATCAGCAGACAAGGTTGCATGAGAAATGCTGTAGCATCGATGACAAAAGCGAATGTACCTAGCAATAAAAGACTGCACTTTCAGCCAAGCAGCTGTACTGTTCCTTATTTTCGGGAAAAGAATCAGAAATTCAAGCTTTGTGAGGTGCAGCTCATAAATAACATGTGGGATTCCCCACCTCTTACTGGGGATTATTTACCCCAATGTGAAGAATGTAACAAGGCACAAAAAGCCTCTACTCAACAGGTTGAAAAGCCACAAGGCTTCCTTTCTGTCTGCCTTTTCTGCAGAAAGTGAATGGGAGATAAACGCCTGTTTAATCATAAAATCAGCTTCAGCAAAGCAAATTAATTTACTCAGGTATTTAAAAGACAAGTTTAAATTCTCTCCTAAACTCTTTATACCCAAACTTGTTTCCTTCCAGGACAGTTGCATGCATTTATTTCTTCCGACAGAGACCTTTTTAATTCCTTATTGCTGTCAGCTTCTTTTTATTTAAGAAGTGAAGCTGTGACAGGGAGTGGGTGTGGGAGCCATTTGACAGGAGGTTGTGCAGGCAAAGTGATTGCTAAAGACATGCCAAACTACCTGCTGCTGATTCTGGAGCTGCCTCTCAGCCCTGTGGTCACCCGGCCACAGCAGGCAGCAAGACGGCCACGTACCTCCCCTCTGGGTGCTGAGCAGCAAACACACTCAAGCAGCCAAATCTCACTCTCCTCTTCCCCCATTATTGGTAAGGAATGTGCAGTATCTGTTTTAAAAATGTAATTTTACCTGAGTTGTTTTTTAACCACCAGGGTTTCTTAAAAAGTTAAGAAAGGTCATAAATTACCACAGAGACCATTTAATATCTAAAGTAAATCTTTCCTCTGTTGTCATTATGCTGGTTTGTTTGTTGGCCTGGAAAGCCACCAAGCTGCGCATGTGACAAAGAGGAGGCATGGTCTGCAGGGACAGGCAGAGCACTGCAGCACAATGCTATGTAGGAGAGGAAGTGTGTGAGGGCAGGATTTTCTTATTTTAGGCTGGTATCTGGAACCTCATTTATCCCAAGGTTGGTTGGTTGCTTGCTTGGTTTGCTTGCTTGGTTTGCCTTTTTATTTATTGAATGTATCTTAGTCTAGTGAAAAACCACAGTGATGTTCCCAAAGCTGCCCCTCCGGGTTCTGCAGAAATCCATCCTGGCAGACGGATCTGCAGACTTGGAGGAAGTTCAAGTATTTTCCAGTATATCAACAAATACGACAAGAAAACACACTATATTCTGAGTGATGCCATAATAATAAGTGAAGAAGAAAGTAGTAACGTTAGATAATCCCCATAGAAGACTAACTCTTTGATCTCCAACATTTACATGCATGCCTTTACACTTTGTACATTGTAAGCATTTGATTTCTTACCAACAAAATACAGCTACAACCTCCACTTGAATGTTCCAGAAATAAAAAATTCTCCTTGATCCACTTATATGCCTTCCAAGCACTGAGGGAGAATACTGAGGCCTCAGATGACCGTGATGAGTAAATGAACAGGTTATCAGACAAATGCCAAGAACTAATAATGTCTATTTAGTTTAACTGCTTCTAAATATTAAGTCAATTATGGTCCTGCTTTCTCTACAAGTGTCAGTGCATTATCATGGTTTTAATACTTTATCTCCAAATATGTAGGCAAGCCTGACACCAGGGCTTGTGTAGATAGCGACTGTTAACAAGAACGTTTTCATCGCCCGATTTCTGTCTGCGATGGGAACTAAAACCTACTTTTACAAATAAATTTTGCATCAGTTCATGTGAATAAAATTCATTCTCCCTTGTGTCCTTGACCCCCTTAGGCTTAGATTTCTTTTGATTTTATTCTGCCCAGGAAACATTCACATACTTCAGCAAACAGGAAATAATGAGCTATGACCTCTCGCGATACTGCTTGTCTGGTTACATCAGTGAATTTTCAGCAAGGGAGCCATTTCAGTGGGAGTCAGTGTAAAGGAAATGACTCACTAGGCTGGCTTAGAGCTGCTTGCAACTACAGAGACCATTAACTAAATCCTAAATAAATAGCAGTAAATAATAGAAAATAAATCATGTTTCATTGCTAGCACTAAAATCCAGTACATGTATTATTCAAATTAAATGGATGCAAATAGCCAAAAGTCTCTGAGCAAGAATTTTTTTGAAATAAAAGAACTGAAATTTTTGATAACCATTAAGAAGAGAGAGGAAGAAACAAAGAGAGAGAAAAAGCCAAATGGCAGACATTTTCCAGGCTGTAGTGCCAGAGTCATTCTTTCACAGGCTTTACATCACAGAGAGCTCATATTCAGATAATGCTGAAAATGTACGTCTCCAGAATACACCCATCACGTTTCAAGGTTTCAAGCAGGCTTTGTTCATGGTTGGGAGCAGCGGTAGTAAAAGGAAGCAGTGAGAATCAGGATACATTCCTAGGACATTATAATGCATATTACACATTGTCTCAGCTTGACTGTGAACAACGCACTTGAAAATGAACATCAGCTAATTAGTTGCATACCATAGAGGAGGCTTGAGCCTATTTCATTTACTGCACAAATGATTTCAGACTTTTTTCTTCAACTCAGAAGAGGCATAGCCCACCACCCCTTTCTTGGATGTGGAATTTTACATGTGACATGGTGATGCAATCTGGAACAAAACAGAAACCCTGGAAAGCCACAGACATAAAAATAGTGAGAATTCTAGCTTCCTTTCTGCTTGAGCAAGTGTCTGAGAAACTGAAATCTGGTTCCTGCTGAAGAAGTTTGCATCTACACCACAAATGGCACTGCAATGTAGACATACCCTGGGCAGCTGTAAAGAAAAAAAAAAAAAGACAGCTCACTCTGGTACCACATACTCTTTAATTATAACAGCATGAGTTTAGCTTCTCATCCATATGGATACCCCACACTGCATTCTGTGCTGCTGTGGGTCCTCAAGCTCATGTCTGAGCAAGCTCACCTAAAACCCACTTAGCACCTTTACACTGCAGCCAACTCTGCCATAGATGTGTCCTAAGCTTATGATTTTCCAGGCTAAACTCCTGTCAACCCCATTCAAATGATGCCACCACTTTTGAAATATACGTACTCCAGTTTCCGCTCTGACAGGCCACAAAAATGATAGTGAAAAATTGAAGTCCAAGATGTTAAGGGCAACAACAGTCTTCTGCTAGCTCTGTGCAATAGCTCTCATAAGAGGCAGCTGGCTACTGGGAAGCTCTGTGAGTGCTATAATATAAATATAATGAAATGACAAGGTTCTGCTGTCTCTCATCCTTGTTACTAACTGCATACTTTCACAGCTCCCCCTGAGCCCTAAAACTCCGTAAACACCAGAGATGTGAAAGTTTTAGAAGATGACTAACAGCCTGAGAAAAGTTGGAGTTACAGATTGGGAAGGCATAAAACGGAAATAACGTGTGACTGCAAAAGAGGGCTTTTTTAGTTATTCCTACCGCTACCATATGACTTAAGCAAAGTGTGCAGCAAAGCAATGCTCAGTGGACACAAGCTAACTAGTTGTTTGCAAGGCCAGGCTGAAAGCCTCCACGTTCTGTGGTGTTGATCCTGCGGTGACCACCTAGACCACTTCCCTCATGCCTACTAAAGAAATGAAAATGTCTCTCCACATCCTAGCATGCAAGGTGTGTGCCAAGGGACCGCCGCTAGCAAAGCAAGGCCCCTGTTCTCACACGCGTACACAGAGCTTTTGAATAAACATTGCTGAACATCACAGTAATTGTATCAATGACCCAGCATTTGATTCCGTTGATGATTACAGAAGTTCATCAAGTGGTACAGCTAACATCAGCAGTTCAACAAGGCCAGTATGTGACTGTTCATCGTACTGGTGCTCCAAGCACATAACAGCATTTTTCATGTAAATTGAATAAGGAAAAAAAAAAGCTTCATAGAGGACCTACTGACTTTGCACTTGAACTTTCTTTTTTTCCCATTTCATTCATTGGTTAACAACACAAGAATTAAAATTGGAAAATAAATTAACTATTGCTGAAATATGGCCACATGAGCAAATGAGCACATTTATGTTACTGATCATCATCTGTGAACGGGCTGATCTAAGTCATAGATGTTATTGACAGCTGTGGGGGTATCGCTAGGGAAAAGGGTCTCAAATAAAGGCAAATGCCTTCTCTGCTGAAGTGAGTTCCTATCCAATTCTTGGGTAAATCACTGGACAATTATGCCTCAAAAGCAGCCTTCTCTCAAATCAGGACAGTGTTTCCTCACAAGTATATGCACAGCATATAAAATGTAAGCTCTTTCTAGCTTTGCTTGTAATTCATATATTGGGAGGAAAAAAGAAATATGAATTAATGAATTTCAAAATTTTCTTCCTACTCCTGAAACTAAGGTACGGACAGACATCAGAGCTATGTCACTATTTTTTTCTCAGGAATGACAGTAGAATGTAGTTGTCAGCCTGATTTTTTTTTTAAAGTAGTTCTCCCTAAAATAAAATCTTTCAAAGCTAGAAAATGACATTTGAATTTCCTGTGCTTTGATTTCTCTCCCCTTGTTAATGCTCTCAGTTTTGTTGTCATGAGAACATACACACTAAATCCCCTAGAGTGAACCTTCACAGCACCTTTTTTGATACAGTAGATTGGACATTTCTTACTCTTTATCATTTGATCTCTGAAACAGTTTGTTCAGTTTTCCTCCAAAGGAATGTTTTTATTGGTTGCTTCTATGGCTGTGAAACATATTTTCTATATTAACAGAAATGTTTGCATTTTGTCTTTGTAAGTTCACAGGTAGAACTCTAGAAACACAATTTTATTTTTTTCTTCCAACTAATGTTTATATTAAGGATCTCCTAACCTTTAAGGCAAGCATTTTCAAATCAATTATGTTGTTTTTCAAGGGATGAATTGAGAATCCAAGTTAAATTCTATTTACTCTTTCACAATTATCAATATGTTCACAAGTGATTGGTTAGGAAAAGTCTGGACAGAATGAACTGAGGAATGTAACTGAGGAGTCTGAATCAGAAAAAGAAATTAAAGACAGACACTGCATAAGAATAATAATAACTTCTAACCATGATTTAGCTGTTGTAGTGGTGTTGTAGTGAACATGAGAAATAATCCATAAATATCTAATAGAGTTCAAAAAAAGTGATAGAAATGGAACACCAACAATACTATCTGTTACATACTGATAGAATGAGAGAACTGGAAAGTAAAATATTGAATACATTTTTCTGTATTGTTTATGTTGGATAGGAAGTTAGGAAATGTCTCAAGAAGAATTTTTCCCATATTAAGAAGTCTCACTGACTTCAGAGTTTTATGCTTGCCTGTGATATTCTAATCACTAGAGATTAACAGTACAGATATTCATTAAAGATAATCCAAATAGGTTTCCTGGGAGTAAGGAATGCAGGACTGCACTCATGATCTATCTGTTTGAATAAACCCTACCACAGAAAAGCAGTTCATATTAATCAGCTGTGATCTGTGCATCTGCTGTAACCACGTCAAGCAGAGAACACCTTATTTGGGAGTTGCACATGCATAAATATCGACAGAACATGGCTTAATACCATCATTAACTCTCCTCTAAGCAGAAGACAACGGAAAAGTGAAGAAAGAACAGCAACATTTCTTTTGCAACATTTCTTTGTCAGTTTTACAGCAATTTAAATGAAATAAATTATTTCAGAATCAGAGACAAAGCTAATGTTATTGTTATTTTAAGCTTGGACTGGATAGGAGCAAGCGGGGACTCACAGAAGTGGAATAGTCAGAATACCACGGTTTCCTTCTGCCACTAACTGGAGCAATACATCCTGCTTTCTGTCTCCCTAAACTAAACGAAGGCCTTTCCCATGAATGGTTGATAATTTTCTCTTTTATTTTTAGAGTTCAGAGAATACAACTTCAAGACACAAAAGCATACATACAGGTTTGGGGTTTTTTTTAAGTAACTGTATCAGGTGTTTGTATTATTTCAAAAGCTACACTCAGACTCATGTTAGAGAAATGCTAATCTTTCAAACATTAAGATGAATGAAGGAAAAGGTATCAGTGGTGAGACCTCCAGCAGCGAGCCTCTGGTCAATGTGACCTCAAAGGGGAATGTCCACTTTGCACATTGAGCAAGGCTGTTCAGTGCACTTTTTAGTTTATGAAGATGTAGCTCTATTCCTTGCCCACTTTATATTTTATTTTCTCAGAACCATTTTGTTACTTAGATTATACAGATTTCAGTCAGTGGTAGCCATTTGTCAAGTGTTACTAGAGTGACATGCATTATTATGTGTATTCTGCATGTGAATGGAAGGGAACTGTATCCAGACCTGGGTGTTAGAAAACAGTTCCAGCTAGTCTAAGCTGAGCACAGTCCTAGGTACAAGAGAAGGCTGTGGTATCCTCACTGGATAGAGGTGTTTTGGGAAGAAGTGTTTACTTCAGGTTTAAGCTTCAATAGCACAATATTCTATAGCATAAAATTCTATAGCAAGTACATGTGACCCACACAAGGTCAGAAAAAAATCCAACCCAAAACCCAGGAGAAAGCAGAAAGAGGGCAAGGATTTTTAAACCTATTTTTTGCCAACACGTAGGCAACCAAACAAGAAAAAAACTGTAGACATGAAGAGATGCATTTTAGCCCCTTCCAAGTACTAGTTGATTTTATAATATTTTCAAAATGATGAAAACTTGTTTTGCGGTAAGAATGAGGGCTCCCCCATGAGAGTTTTGAAGACATAAAGACATTAGAAACATTTGCAGCCACTTCATTGATTTTTAAAAGAAACCTAAACAATGCAATTCTGTCAGCTAATTAAAATGGTTCTTTCCAGTTGCATTGAATTTCTTTTGGAGGGTCGTTACCTTCCTTACAGCAAATTTTGGTACTTTGTTTTAAGGTTTCAGATTAAGGGAAGAAAAGTTGAGGGGAGACAATAAAGCTATACAGCAACACCAGCATACATAGGAGCATGGACCTTTTGGTACAGCCAGTTAAAGTAAATACCATCAATTGAGCCAGGACTTGAATGCTTTCTGATGAAAAAGTCTTATAGACTAGTATTGCCAGAAAGAATAATATCATAAACTATACAAATAAAGGAAGTGATATTTATCTTTCTTCTTATGTCACATATTAAAAAGAAATAGTTATGAAGGATAAAGTTTACAGTTCCTCTTACCCACTCGACGGGACAGCTTCTGCCCTGTCATTGTGCAGTACTTGTTAGTATTATTTCTTACAGGTATTCCCTAGGCACAAATGTGATTAAAAAGACTTCTTAAAGGTCACTGGGCAGAATGTCTATTCTCTCAGTGAAGAAGATGACTGAACCACTGACTAAGCAGAGGTATGGGACTTTGCAAGCTTGAACTCAAGACCCTGCTCTGCTCTGTCAAGACAGACAGATGGAGATAAGTGTCTTCAATAAGTCTTCAACCTGCCTAAGCATTTCAGCATTTTCTTTTTTTAAAATCCCATTTGATATTCCTCTGCTTTCTCAAGTGTCTAGACATCTCTGAAAACTTGTTACTTAGTCTCCTGGAGGGATAGTGATACTACCTTATTTAGGTGCTGAGACTCTTGAACAGCCATTTCAGAGACTGTCGACTACAAGCCAGCATGGCTAAGTTAACAGCCTAACATTTTTATAGCCCATACTGGGATCCAAGGCAACAGAATGAGGCTTAACTTGGACAATTAAAGCTGGACGGTATGAATTACGTTCTGTTTTCAAAATGTAGCTAATACTCACTTATTCAGAGAGGCCTGGGGCAGATTCACACATTAAAAGGTATGAAATTCATATATTATGGTAATGGAACCATGAAAATAGACAAAGATAAATAACTGCATTTGAAAGTGCACTCTGTGAATCTCCTAAACATAAAGACAATTATCTTATTACAATATTTTAAAAAATATATTAAAAAGATAACCTTGTAGGATAACACCAAAATTCTGATATTTTACGTTATTGAGATGACAGCTCTGGATTGGAACGGAATTAATCAATGCAATAACAATCAGAAAAATCAAATTTCTGTTATTCCTAAGCATTGGGGCTGAACATATAAAGCTATTCATAGTTGCACCATTCCCTGGTACTCCCTCGTTTTGTGCAGAGCCATTCAGGAGTCTCTAGCCTGCACTTCTGGGTTAAATTCTGCTAAGATATGTGTAGAGACAGGGAGATTGTGTCCACACCTCTGCCAAAGCTCATCCACCAACAAGATAATCTTCCTGCTGGTAATGGACAGTTGACTATAATTGCTTTTTTTTCTTTTTTCGTAAGTATATAAACCAGAGGCAGCTAAAATGAGGCAAAGGGAATGTCGCAGATTAAATCAGATGTGACCTTTTCAAAATGGGGAGCATTTCAGTGGTTTTAATTAGAAGCCTAGGAACAAGAGTTAAATAAGCTTGAAGATACCTACTCTTTCAGCTGAGCCTGGTGAGCTGGTAGGAAACTTTTAGAAGTCTGCCTGCTTTACAGCACATAGGTTTTATAGCCTCTCACTCCATTAAAAAAATAAATAAATTGGAAGCCCCAAGGCAGCCACATATTTAGAAGCAATGAAAACCCAACCTGTCTACCTCTAAAGCATTTAAAGGCAAATGTACTTGGGCTTACAACCCAGGAATGAAAGCATAGCAGAATGAATTAAAACATTGTGACTTTTCTGTAATCTATGTTGATGCTCATGGCAGAAGTCTGAAGATCAAGAATTCATTCTGTGTTTCTTAATATTTAATAGAAATAAAGAATCTCAGTGCTAACAAAATCAACATTGTGAACAAATGTATCTCATTACAATGTCAAACTCCGTAAAACCACAATGGATGATTCCAGGGGAGTCAAAATCAATTAGTTGCATCCAAAAATCTACCAGACTACAAAACAGAGAGGCCTGTGAACTTCTGCAACTGGTTCAGAGATTAAAGAAACTGCAACACAGCATGGGGACAAGGGATTAAAGTGAGGGGGTTCCAAGGAAACTGAGAAGTTTGTGCCCAATTTCAAAACTTACCAAAGTTTATGAGACTTTCTTTTCAGTTTAGAACTGACTTTCTAAGCAATTTTAGATTGCTTGTCTTTCTAGAAATAAAATCATGCTCTGAACCCATAACTTACAGGCCTCTACCGAAAGAATGATCTCTTCTTTCACCCCTTTGTGTCCCTGTTCAAAATGTTATTCCCAATGTGAATCCTGGAATGGAAAGAGGGTAACCTACTCTGAAAGCATAACCATTTTTGAGCCTTAATTGTAGCTTGAATCACTCATTTTAAAAAAAAATCTAAAAAATATTCCTCTACCTCTTCGATTCAATGACCGCTACCAGATATGCATATAGGTCTCAAGCTGCAGGTCAGACATGGAAAATGTACTATTTCTTAGTACGCTCATAACATATAGCACAAGACATATATGATCACAAAGTAAACTCAAGCATAGATATTTTTAAGAAACACTTACTAATTGGAAAAATGTGTTAACTTGGGACTGCACGCAGTCCTGAGCTCATACAGTGTAGACTTGAATCACTTTCATCACAGAAATCCTAGGTGAATGAAAGATTAAGCTAAAACAAGGTAGATCACTAATAAACTTGAAATACATAAGGTTTATGTACCTGCCTCCCCACATGCATTTTTAAAATACATTTATGTACGTATTAGTTATTGTTTTCACTCCTGGCAAGTACTTAGCATTGTGTCTTTGTAGGAAATGTTAAGCTACCCCCACCCCTGAATAACTACTTGGCATAGTAAGATTGCTAGCAACTTGTGCAACGTGCTTCATATTAAGGACTCCTCAGCTTCAAAGATACTCTTGTAAATGGGAATTAAACACTTACGTTGCATGCTTTGGAAGTTTAGCTCTGTGTCTCTTGATCATATTCAAAGTTACCCTACAAAATATTTCTCCTTCAATTTGATACCAGTATTAGAATTAAAAAAGATTCTGTAAAATATTTTAAAGACATTAAAGAAAGGGAGCATTTCCTAGCATAAGATCTGGCTCACTATCATCCTGGTTTTGTGTTCTGCAATTCTAACAATATTCATGAGCCTACTGAGGATGCAAAAAGAAAACATTGTGGGGCAATGTAGCTTACCATGTAAGACAACCCATTATGGGGACTCTTCAGGTTGTCTTTGCTAAATTTTTAAGCTAGGCATCTAATCAAAATATGGAAACTGCTCTACTGCTTCACAAAAGGCATATAGTTTCTTGTGTCTTTGACTTGTCTTTTTCTCCCTTGTCCATTTTGCTATCATTCGAAACTTTCACATCAAAGAGCAAACATTGTAGAGGTTCAGCTTTAAATTTCTCCCTCCCTTTCCTTTCTACTGTCTGCCTATGAGCATGGGGATCTAACACACATTAAAAATACTGAAGAATTAAAAGACCTTTTCATGCCAAACTCAAAGTTTTCCAAGGCAGCCATTTCTCACAGGACTTGTGAGAATGCACTAAAGGATATATTTTCTAGAGCTTAGTGGGGAAATGAATCTTTCCATAAAATTCAGGAGGCAAACACCCTGTTTTCTGGGGTCTTAACATAAGGAGGTATTCGCTTGGATCATGTATGCTGAACATAATTGAAAGATACCTATTGGGGTACCTGTAAAGAACAGATTTGCAAAGATGGTTAATTAACAGAAAAGAAAGATACTAATTTAGTGGGATTTACCAAAAGAGATTGTGTCCAAGATCCAGTGGAGTCAAAAAGAGTTAGGCATCAAACCTAGTTTTATTAAGTGCCACAGAGATCTATTTCCACAGACAAATCTCATCTAAACCTTCTTTTGCTAACTTTAATCAAAACATACATCACCCTACGCTTTTTGAAAGAAAATTCTTGGGGTTAATTTTCCAAATTCAGGGTGAATGTTGCTTTGGTAGTTTGTGGCATGAACACCGACTAAATGGCATTGTCTCTATTTTCAGCAATGGAAATGTATATTCTGCATTAGCTGCAAATTTACGCAAGGGGATATAGAAGAAAGCCAGCAATGTCACATTAAAACTCTTTTAAGCAAATATCTAATCTGGGTAACTTTCATAAAAATGCATCTAAAAAGAATGTCAGTGTTATTTATCTTAAGTTGGGAAGCTGAAAAGAAATTTAAATGACAGGGGTCTTTTTACAAAGAGATAGTGCCATTTTTTAGCAGAGACATTTCTCTTCACAAGTTTTTCAAATTATATGTTCTTGTGAAGGATGTTAAATGTCTGGGTTGTAAATTTCAAATTGTCACTGCATGATGAACTCCAAGATGAGAAAGGAAGGAAAGAATTACTTGTTTTTAATTCAAGCTGAACATAAGCTATTGAAAATTCATATTTCGTTTGTGGATTTCTTCTCAACATTCACAGAAGCTGGAAGTGCTACTTCAAGACTAGCTAGCAGAAACAAATCCGAAAAAAATCTGAGTTGTACTACTTTTTTTCACCATTTTGAGGTAAAAATTAGAGCTAGATGAAACTGAGAATTTCCACTTTTTAAGAAAATTTCAATAAACAATTTTTTACATCTGCTTGGAGTTAAAAAATATTCTTTACTGATAAACTCCAGCTATTTAATTCAGTCTGACTGGTGCATGATGCATAGCATCAAAGCAAATTAAAGTGTTCTAGCCCAAGAAGTTAGAAACATTCTGCTATGATTCCATTAAAAACTTTTTAAATTAAAATTCATCAGAAACAGCTGATTTCCCATGCAAAGTTTCATTCTGAGAAAACAATCATTTCCAAGAGAAACACTCTTGGCCACCTCTAGAAAGGATGTCATGCACCCATGCTGACAAAATACAGTAAGGTTCTACCTAAAATTTTATGTCTGTAAAGAATATGAAGAGTGTAACATCATATCTCAAGGATTTCCTCCAAAATCTGGAGCCTCACTTGGTTTTGAAATACAGTGAATTGCAGACATTTGACAGGGAAATGGGAAGGACAGATTTTTCCCTAAGGATCATGAAGACATGCTTGATAAAAAAAGTGTGTCAGAGGCCTGCACCAACACAATCAGGCCTGAAATTGTTTAATAGTTCAGAGAACCATGATCCTTTTCACCTTTAAGTCAACTCATATGGCTTTGGGCAGGCACAAACTTTCTGTACCTCAAGCTACCCACAGCTGTTCCTTCTAGAGCTGCTGTAAGGCTCATTTAGCTTTTGTAAAAGACCCTGAATCTCCTGAAAAAAGATGCAAGCTATTGCATGCTGTCCAAATCGATCTTGGCTCAGGAGCTGTTTGTCTTGGAAACAGTGAAGTGACCAGGCATGTTACTGCAAAAGCCCCATTCTTCGCAAAAGATTCAAAACAAAATACTGCAGTAGTATGGGGAAAGCACCTAGTTTAGTCCCTTGATTGTCTTGATAAGAGGACTTGTAATTATTCTGCCAATAACAGGGGTGGATAGAATAGAGGAAAAAATGTTTAATATCAACAAAAGAAATAAATCCCAATTTACCACCACAGGAGAGAGTAATGGAGAGGCTACTGATGGATTAATTGATGCCTCTTTCTCCTCACTCTTCTTAGACGCAACACATGCTGATGTGGGTTTATGTATTTTTAAAAAGAGAACTGTTATGGATCTTTTATGTAGCGGAAATGTTTGGTACTCTAATTCAAAAGGGATTTAAAGAAAACAAGTAGAACCAGGGAACTGGGGTGTAGAGGGAGGGGAAATAAACTTGAACAAGTACCTCCCTGTACATCAGCTTCAGAAAAGCATAGCAAGTAGTTTTGTGCAGATATGAAACACAGGCATGTTTTATTTATAGATGTGTTCCCTGTGTGTTCACCTGTGGAATTCACTCCTTATACCAGGAAAAAAATATCATAGTGGCCTCATAGCCACCATTTGCTGCACACTCCTGGCAGTTTCCAAAATGTCTCAGAAGAGAATGCATTCCAGCTGTCTCCTGCACTCATCCTCTGCCTGAGATGCAAGCGGAACAATGCAAAGAGAACAAAGCTACTCCCCTAACAAAGGCAGCATTAAATACTGGCAACGAAATAAGAAACAAAATACTCCCTTCAAACATAGGGGAGGCACACAAGTTCACATTTTTTCTTCTTCGTGTTTTCTTAGTAAGGGTTTGTGCATCTCAGAGATTTAAAATGTAACACATACTTGCTTCAGTTGCTATGGTAATTCTGGGGGTTTTATTATTATTATTATTTAACTGAAGAGCACTGTAAATAGCTATATAAATGTCCAGAACACAAAACACAGCTTTGCCCCAGGCATCTTTTATTTACACACCCCTCTTTTCCGGCAAAACTTTATTATTGTTGTTTTTAATGAATATGCACACTATGCATTGAAGCAAAACTGAAGCAGAGAGGTACAGGAAATTGAATCCCCACTAATGAACAGCATGGTATTTGAGACTGTTTCTGAACCCAAATGTCACAGATGTTCAGGTGGAAATTATTTGTCATTTTACAAATTCAGAAATGGAGGGTTATGAACAGTACCTTCAGAGTAATCATCTTTTGCAATGTCACCAAGTCACCACTAGTGGAAAGGAACCCCTGTGGTAGATGTCCTGGTGAAAGAGTTAGGACAGATTCAATGGTTTGAAATGAGCCTTTGCTGCCATGCCTATCTGTGGGGAAGAAATGGATGTTGCCAAGCATCAGAAAACTCTGCAAATTAAAAGTAGCCAAAATCTCGAACACTCTCACAGATATTTGAGTCAAATAACCTAATTTAATAGGACACTGAGAGTACCTGTCTGTTTTGACAGGCATTGGCCCTAGGCAAGCATCATTAATAGAGGAAGATGTGCATTTCTGAAGGATTGGGGATATGCAATTACAAAAAAAAAAAAACCAAAACATTGGCAGTCAGATAGGACATGAGGAAGGAGCATCTCCCCAAAACTGATTTTGGTAGCAAAAGGTATTCAAGCACAATCATAGAAATGCAGACACATCACTGTGGGACTGGTCAGATCCATGTTCAGCGTTGTACCCGTGTGGTAGTGTCTGCACTGCGTGCCTGTGTGTGTGCAGTGCTTTTCAGAGAGAAGGGAGCGGTAGCATATAAACAGCAATCCATCAAAGTGTGGGTGGAGCAACGCTCAGGAGAGCAATTTCAGCATGCAGAAAGATGCAGAATACTAAAGCTGCAGGTTATGGAAGAAGAGCTGATTAAAATGAATGGTTGGGGTAATACAAGGAGAAAGGTAAAATGTGAGACAGAAAACAGCAGACAAAAAGGAAAAGTAAAGAGGCAATAAAGAGACATAACATTTTTCTTACAGGACATGTGTCATGGTTAGAGGGATACTGCACCTTTCTACTCTGTTCTGGTGACTGTTATCCTAGGCCTTGTACATCTGCCTTTTCTGGAGAAGCGTCAAATAAATTTGCTCTTCTCAGAACAGTCCCTAGACCACAGTACTTTGACTATGTTCTGAGTATCTCCTATGCAGCCTGGTTCTCTCGTTCCACCCCCCACAACTCTGCACCAAGTGGGATAAATAACAGTACTCTTAGCAAAAAAGTTCATTTAACAGAAGGAAGGATTCCCTTAAGGAAATGTTTTTTAAACTAACAGTCTATTTGTACATACATTTCTGTGCCATATCTAAAGGCATACCATTTCCTGAAAGAATGGGTAGGTCCATTTTATCCAGCTGCCTTCTGGGTCCTCCAAAACTATCCCATCTCTCTCCTCAAAAAGTCAAAGTGCCAGTTTATTCTTTTGCCTTCTTGAATTTTCCCACCAAAGAAGCTTCTGAGGCTGAGCGAAACAGAAGGTAAAATTGACCGACGTGTATAACCAGAATTGTCTCTGAAGGCAAATGGTTTAGGAAGTGGCTAAGGTGTGGCTTAGCTTTTTCATTCCTCTCTCTTTTCTCTTCACTCTCACCCTACTATACTAGACATATAAATCTGTATTACAAATAACCTGTAGCTAGGATTCCATATAACATAAATATATCAATTCAGATTAGCTACATAGAGTGTGCATTTTGAGTAAAAGCAACAGTGCAGGCATTTTCAGAGCAGTTAATAGATATAAACAAAAGGCAGTTTACTTTCTCCTTCCTGATAAAGTTGCTGCACGCTTCTCCATCTCTCAAGCTTTATCAAACGGTAAAAGAATTAAAACACACTTTTTTTTATTGCTTCCTCTTCAAGTGTCAGTTATTCAGTTGCTAAGAGAACACAAAATGCAACTACATAGCTCAAACATACCAAGGTTCAGCTCTGCCTGACAGGAGCGATATAGAAAATGAATGTGCTGAACAACAGAAAAACATTCCCAGGCAAATAAAAAGAAGTGACTATTCTGTGTACAAGAGAATGTCAAGATATGGCTCTAATTGTTGTTCCAGACCCTTTTGAGCAGTGCTGTTATCTCTATTTATTATTCAGTATCTCTATCCCAATTAGCTCCTTCCCTTGGCATCTCTGTTTCCTTTCTGCTCAGGACCACATTGGAAGACCTGAGCTGATGTTGCAGAGGTGCAAGGAACTGACCCAACCGCAGTTAGAACCTGCACACCCTGGTCCCAGCTTCCCATGATTATGACTCTATTGATTGCAGGCTACACCCTCAAATGTCAGACTTTACTGTGATCCTCAAGATGCCTCCTCTCAGCCTGACTTCACTCATTCCAATAACTATAGTTAGAGCTCCCTGGTTTGGTGCAATTTTACCTCTGTCCAGTGTGGTGGAAAGCAAAGCACACAGAGTGGATGCAACTTGCAATTTCTGGCCAAGCTCTGAATATGAACAACCATTTGTTTTTGAAAATTAAATTTACTATACTGCTGATTCATTTCAAATATTAGACACTCTTCAGGCCAAGAACACTGCTGGTTGAAAGGCAGCAGTCTCAGCAAGGATGAGTTTTTAGAGGCAGAATGAAAGACAAATTTGGAGGACTTGCAGCTGTATGCTCCAAACTTGATTTTAGTGTAATTAGGATTTGTTATTTGGTAAGCATTGACAATGTGGTCAGCTAAGTAGAAGACACAAATGGACTGAAGTTAATAAGGTCTCAAAGAAATGGAATCCAGGAAGCCCACGCTTGCTCATGCCCCTACAAAAGAATGACCCAGACTTGTGGGTATATGCACATGTGCTTATAAGAGGGATGCTGATGGCTTTTTATTGATTTTTATTTATGTTTATTGCTTTGGGTCTCTCAAAAGCAGCTAGATTTCAGAAGAGATTTGAATCTGTGTTGTTAGCTGGTGTCCCAAGAGCTAATAATGCCACTGGCAAGGGCAGGCTAGCTCAAGAACAACTATTATCTTCAACATATTAATTGGTGGTTGAGATTAAATGAAAGAACTTCATATAAATCTATGTCTGTTCTTTCTTAATCAGGAACTGGGCAAACAAACAAGTAGAGACACCTGTATAAATCTTACTAGCCCTTCACTGAAATAAAGGCATTCAGCATTTTTTGCACTACCTTTATTTTGTTTTGTTATGTTTTGTTTTACCTAGCACTGAGAAGTCCTTCCTGATAATTGCAAGCATTTTTTAATGTACAAGAATTCAAACACTTGTTACAAAATTTGAAAATACATCAGCTAGAGCTCACATGGTACTATCAGTCTCACTTGCTCTTCCAAGATTTCCATCCTGTTTTAGAAATCAATCTATTCCTAAATATAAACATATTCAGATATTACTTTAAAAATCAAACAAAAAATTCCTGATCATATGCTTAGCAAGAATCTTAGATTTGTTTTTCTTAAAAAATACTTTCATGTCCTCTCAATCAGAAAGAAAACAAGAGAAGTGTTCATGCCTGTACATAAAGTAGGCAGTAGTTTAACAATTAATTAATCTATCCACGATATTTAGATTGAGTCAAACATATTAAGTGGTGCTGAGGAAATACATAATTCAGAAGATAAAAATACTGTTATGGCATCACATTTATAATTTTGTTCACTATTTATGCTCTTATGGCATTAAGTTCTAAATTAGTTCTTGTTTTAAAAACGTATGACAGGCAAAAGTTTATATTGATCATATCTATATATAAAGGCATGTTTTTCAATTAACAGCATTTTAAAATATATTTATGATGGATCCACAGCCTTCCTAGTAGATTGCTGGGGGTTTTTGACTGGGGTTTTTGGGAGCTTGGTGATTTTTTTTGCTTTGCAATGGTTACCACAATAATGTTTCCAGTACAATAACCCTAGTTAATGTCTGATGCTTTCACTTTTCTTTTACATCTGTGTTGTTCAAATGTCAGTGATTTTAGCACTGAGTTTAACCTTTATGCATTTTTCTTCTTTTGCTCCTGAAACCTTTCTAGTCTCTTTCCTCTGTTGCGTTTGGATGACAGTAGACCAGAATGCATCATGCACATATACACACTGCTGTTTGAATTCCTCCAAGGCATTTCACGGCAAGTCTACTGAATGACATTGTTCTTCCAGCATGGACATACAGAACGTCAGCTCTAAAAGCCTGTTAGATCCCTCAGAGGAATGTTACAAACAAGGCAAAAGCCCACCTCTGTGTGGACTGCAACGACCTGGGAGGCCTTTGAACACTCTACTATTTCTTCACAAGAGATTCTGAGAGTGAAGCGGAGAACCTGTAGCCCTTCTGGTGCAAAAAGCCACATTAGCTAACAAACATAGTAAAATCTGGAAGCAAAGTTAGGAGCCACCTCTTGTGAATCATTCCTCCATCGGATAACCTCAAGTAAAATTTTTTAAGATCAGACATAAACCAATATTCCCATAAATATTCCCATAACCAATATTCCAATAAACCAATATTCCCCATACTAAAAAAGGAAGTCTCCTTCCCTTAATAAAAGGCTAATCTGCAGTCCAGTATTGCATTTTTAATGCCCATCTTATCTCAGATAAAACTGGCCCTTTTTTAGGGGCTCAAAATAGGAACTAAATGTAGTCTGAAGTAGTCAAACACTTTTACGTTCTCAGTAATGGTCTAGTAGAGATAACATGTAGACACTTATGAATCATTTCTAGTTAACTATAACTATATAACAAAAGGGTTTTTTAACACCATTTTTGTCCCTGTATCCTAATGAATCTCACTTGAATGTTCATCCTGTTTTCTCATAGGGGAAATGAGGCAAAGAGAAGGAAATGAACTGACTTCCAAAATTAGAGATGTACTGCAGACCCATGCAGTAGTGCAATGCAAAAGTCCTTATCTGCTGTTTTACTCATTGGGTCATGTTGCTTCCTTCATGAATTGAAGTACTAATTACTGACCATGCATGCCAGGGTGAATGCACTGTTCATGATCTCTACCTATAGGGTTGAATTTGCATTTCTTGAATACTATTCTATATTGCTACCTCTCTCTAATATAGAGCGCACAGCTGGTTTCTTACTTTCTCTTTTCATTCTGGTAGAGAATTCTGATTGAAACCTCAATAAAAACAGCAGTTTATCAGCTAGATGTTTAGAGCATGCATTCCATGGAGCTGGCAAACAACATAATGTTTGGTGGTAAATGGTTAGCACGGATGTTTATTTGAACCTGGCCAAGCCTCTCTGGTTCTGGAAGCTGTAAAACTCCTAAGGCTAGGCTTATGAAAAAGTTGTGTACTAAGAGGATGAGCAAAAATTCCAGAAAATACAAAGGAAGGACTTTGCTTAGTGTAAAATACAGGGACAAGTTACTGGCCTGGGACCAGTCTAACAATGAAATACTCTGGAAGGGGATTTTCTTACTGTGCTGCCATCTATGAGTTTGGCTAGGTCCCAGAGAAGCTGAAAAGAGATTTTTGCATGCTTTGGCTATCTCTACTCCTAGTTTTCTCCCACTCCCAGAAAGCAAGACCACAAAATCATACTTTTATCACTCCTACAATACAGTATAAGCCCCTAAAATGAAAAAGAAAAATGCAGGTGGCCAAGAGGATACTGTGAGTGGAGCCCAAGTATCCCTTTTTTCCTGGCATCTTGTTTGCTCATGATAGCCATACCTTTTAAATGCTTCTGTTACCTCATCCACCCAGGTGCTATCAGCAACTCTATGAAAATTTATTGGAATGTGCGTCACTGGGGATCACTTTCTTTGGAGTTTCTGCTGTGAAACTATGAAAAAGACACACTGTTGATAAAGTTTTAGTGCTCTCACACTTGCTCAAACAGCAAGTTTTCAGCGATGATGCTTAACTGAGAACTGTATTAACATTCTATGTTATACATGCATATGTATACATGGCCTACATTTAGAATTGAACTAAACCTCCATTGAAAGGGATCAAGTCTCTTTTGAATTTAATGGGAGCAGGATCAGGCCTTTCCTATACTTACTATGCAATCGACATTTATATGCCTTTGCTTCACCCTCTTCATGCTTCAAACCTAGTGAAATCAACAGAAAATGACATCGCTTGATTTCAACATAAGAACAGTTGGTCATTTAGTCAAAACTGGTAGCTTGAGATCATCTCAACAAATCATCAAAAACAAGGGTGGGGGAAGTGAGAAGTCATCTAGTCTATTCTCTGTTTCAGCAGAGTGTCAAATATAACTACCACATTCCTGACAGATGTTTACCCAATCTGCTCTTGAAATCTCCCAGTGGCAGTAATTCCACAATACTCTTAGGCAATTTCTTCCCCAGCTAAATTACTCCTATAAGAAAAGAATCCCTAACATCTAACCTGAAACTTTCTGTCTACAGTTTATGACCAAGATCATCTCTATCCACAGCAAGAAGACTTTCTCCAGTTGATCCTCATCTTTCTCAGTGTTATGCTTGTAAATGGGTACAGTTCTCTAGCTGAAGCAATATCTGTGCTGACTAGATCAAAAAGATGGGCCAGACAACAATCACCTCTCCATCCCAGTACAACAGCTAACCTCTCCCCAGCAGTGTGCCATTGCTGATTTGTGGTACCTGCTGTACTGGGCTTCCTAGACCTCCAAGACCATATCTAAGGCCCTTGTTGCTTATTTGTCTTTGTGCAATTGTTCATGCCTAACCCTATACCTCTCTTCTTGGAACTGCATGGTTTTTTCTCAGGTTATTTCTCAAGATCAGTTTCAATTGTATCTCTTCCTTACAGAAACCTTTTGTTTTCTCCCAGTTAGGCACTGTGAATTTAGTATGTTCTTTCTTCTGCCATCCACTTTGTTACTGAAAATACATAATTCGGCCACAGCCAGGAGAGGTTCTTGCAGAGCCCAACTTGGTATCTCCTCCTGCCTTGACACATAGTTACTATAAATACTGCTTTCCACCCAGTATTTTTTCAGTTTATAGTGATTTCATCCAGCCTGTGCCATGAGACAGTGACCAAAGCCTGAGTACAATCAAGATGTATGACATCTAGTTCCTTCGTATGTATGATGTTTGTTACCTTATTAAGCAAAGAAATTAGACTAGTTTGACACATTTAGTTTGTAAATCCATGCTAGCTCTTATTCTTTCCCTTTTTATATGGTTGTTAACAAACCTTCATCATTTGTTCCAGTGCTTTTCCAGGAACTGGTGCTAGGCTGAATGACATGTAACTCACCTGTATTGCTGCCCCTGCGTTTCTCAGGTAGGTATTGTGTTTTCCTTTTTGCTGCCACCATGTCCATGAATGAACTCCCCGCTCAGGGCTGACACTGCTGACACCTGTTCTTGAAATACCCTGTGGCAGACTTTATCAGGTCCAGCTCAATTTAAAATGGACCTACGTTCCTTTCGAATTAATTCATTAAATATTGTTATGTCTTCCCAGTATATGTGTGTGTGTGTGTAGCATTCATTTTGTTGGTTTTGGGTTTTTTTTTCATTCTAAACTAATCTTCAAAACATTTATCTTGTCTTACCAGGATACCAGATACAGTATGAATTGCCTAATGCATGCTCTGATTATTCCCTGCAGCACTGTGAACATTACACTGACTGACACATCAGCAATAAAATGCTACACATTAAAATAAGTCACTAAAATTCTAAGATGTTAATTACAGAGGCACTTCTTTGCCATAACCCTGAATGAAAGACAGACTGTGGAAGAAGCCACTAAAACAAATGTAAAATTTCAAGTATTTTTACTTTGCCTTTCTTAATTTTTTTTAGTTGAAAAGTTTTTTTTTCAGTAAATACCTGTGATAAATTAAGTATTCTAAGTCTAGTGATTTCCAAAATATTTACTTCTGTATTTTTCTGTTTTCCTAATAGTCATCCCAATCTCAAAGATACAAATATCAAATTTTAAAAACATATCAGTAATAGTAAAACTCAAAATTATTTTTTTTGCCATGATATAATTGTTTGGAGTGGTTACTTGATTCAAAACAATTTTAGTGTACAATTCTCTTCAGACATGGCATTCCAGAGACTGCTATTTACTACAAATTTGACTTTCTTTTAATTATTCATGAGACATGCCCTGATGATGTAAAATATATTCCAAAACCTACATTTTTTTTTAATATCAAGGACTGCAAGTAAATTGGTAGCCCACAGTAACAACATATGTTTATAATTATGATTACCATCAGGGAATTCAACCTTACTGAAGGACAGAAAAGAGGCCCAAGCAGGGAAACCTCAAAAAGTGTATGGAAAAAAAAAGAAGGGGGGGAGAAAGCTGAAATCGGAAAACCACTTTTGGATAATGGAAAGGACTCAGTTGTAAAAATAAGCACAGCTTTTAGCTGAAGCTGCTACAGAAATCTCAATATTTCGGTGACTCTGAAATATTTAGTAACAAATACTTCTTTTCACTATTGAACTGATTTTGTGCAATGTTCACCTTCCAAGCCCTAAGCGTAAATTCTCTGAATTTGTCACAAAAACCTACTAACAGATCAGCTACCTGTCAGCAAGATTAAAATGCTGCAAATGCTGCTTTATATTTTTAATATAGTATGCATACATTTAAAAGTGCCAGTTAATGCTGAACTGAGGTTTCTATTACAAAACTCATTTTGAGTGTTCAATAGCTCAGCTGTTTGAAATCACACTGAGCTGAAGTTGGCAAGCTTCACTTTTGTGTGCACAGAAGATATGGATTTTATAGCACATAAGTAAAAATCACTAAGTTCTGGGTGAATCCTGAAAGATTCACATTTAGAGTTTAGCTTGACTGAGGAAAGCCCCTGAACTTCTTGGATCTAGTGAAACAAAGCAGAAATATTCAATAATTGTCACCATTCATTCTATTAAACTCAGCAGGTTTGCAAATAAAAGTTCCTCAGGGTTACAGGTGCCCATTTATCAATTTTTTTTAATCTAAAGGAAAATCCTGCTTAAATTCAGTAAGTACAGAAATGTACGTATATTACTTTTACTACGAGAAGACAAATAATGAAGGCTAAATTCAAATTTTTTCAAACAAATCCCATAAAGGCTGAGATACTTGTTCTAGAGAACTTTCAGGCTAGGTCAGTTTTGCAATTTTAAAATTAGATAAATTTAATAATAGGTGTCTTACATGATGAAACCTTTTGTGGTAACTTCAAAATGGTGCTCAATATAATTCACAGCAACTTGGTTTATGTACTTGTAATTGAAGAAAATCTCTTTAATGTTGGAAAAGGACTGAAGTTGTAGTACTTCTGCACCTTTTTACACTGTTACAGTGAATTTGAAAACGAGGTTCATGTGACGTTGCGGGAAGCAGGTCTCTTACCTGGCTCAAGCCTCACTCAAAATGTGAACCACCCCTGACGAGGCCACACTGGCCTTATTCATAGGTGATCAGAGCTACTGTAAGGAAGGCTTTTTGACAACTGTAATGCAAAACCAAAATAAGCTACAATTCATTGTATCTGCAGGGCAATGCTAACTCACAGGACTTTAAAGGTGTCTATCTTGTAGCCCCAGCTTCAGATTCATACAATCATAGAATTGTTAAGGTTCCAACCGCTAACCTATCACTGCCAAGTCCACCACTAAACCATATCCTCAAGCACCACATCTACCTTTCTTTTAAATACCTCCAGGGATGCAGACTCCACCACCTCCCTGGGCAGCCTGTTCCAATGCCTGACAACCCTTTCGGTGAAGAAGTTTTTCCTAATATCCAACCTCAAATATCATGTGATTATAACTGAATATGAACTTTCTTTTATTTTTCTCTTTCATAATTTTTAAGCATTTCCACACTTCATGATTGTAGTAAAAAATGTCTGATAAAGAAATGGTTGGAAAGTAACTGAACAGTAAGAATTTAGTTCAGAAACTGGATAAAAATTGACAAGGGGCAGATTTTCAATAACGTATTGCACATGTCCTCTGGAGTGTTAGGTAATAGAAGGTTTAATTTAAGTTAACTTCTAATTGAACTAACTGTGATTTCTGATTCTTAATTGGAATGCAAAAAGATTAAACAATAGTAAATAACAAACCTCATTATAAGCAGTGTCATGCACTATTGGTCAAACATGTTCACTAACTCTCACACCCCAGAGTTACTATATTGAGGAGGAAAAGCTGTGGACTGAAGTTTTAAGTTTTTGATAAGCGTTCAGGTTCTCCTATGAAGCGTTTCTGAAATACAGTACCTTATTTACAAATTTATAACCTGATCTAGAAATACAATTGCTCTTTCAAGTCATCCAAAGCTCTGGAAGGCCATGGACACTGGCTTCGTAGCAGTCAGTTATTTAGCAGAAAGATCCCTACAGGAAGAAGTCACATTGATCCAAAGACTGACTGCATTTAGACAGAGGTGTAAGACACAACTTTGTGACAGAGCCAGGAACAGCACCTGTAAATAATTTTCTGTTAAAAGAAACCTTTGACCACATGAATTTCCTGGAATAGAGGAAACTGGGTGGAAAAAAAAAATCCTCTCTTTGAATTCTTATTTCTTGATTTTGTTTGGGACCTGAGTCCTCAAACTTATCATTGTGGTAATTACTAGCTACTTCTGGCAAGTGTGAGGCTTTCTTTAGATTTTATAACCCAGCTTTCAACTTTTTCCTTTAGTCTCACAACAAAAGTAATGTTCCATTACTACATAATAAATAGTAGAGCCAGTCTTAGGCCCTAAAAATCTGTTCCCAGCAGGAATGACTGACTAGAGGGCCCCATGCTTCTTTGAAATGGCTTTACATAGTAGTTACATGGGAAAACCTTATGAAGATCTTTCATTCTTGCCTATGTAATGCTGACTTTATCCCTGTATCTTGGATCTGAACAAGCATTACATGATCACTAACAAGATGAAAGCAAATAGCTCTTCAGATTTTGAGAAGTGGTAACTGATCACAGTTCCAGTTTACTTCAGTGGTTCTTTGTATGCCTTACATCCCTGTGAATCACATCCTGAAATGCTGAACAGGTATGTCTTGCTGAAGATTTTATTTCTGAAAACAACTCTCAGAAGCTAAAATGCTTAACTTATTCTTGTATGAGAAAAATTATGTACATATCTGAAGAACATATGGCTTATATCCTTCATATCTAAGAACTTACTGGCCTGTTTCCAAAATATACGTTGGATTGATCAATTTGAAAATAAATCTGAAATATATTTTTACAAAATGTTTAATAAACTAAGCATTTTATAATCATGTCAATTATTATAAAAGTAATATACTGGGTTTATATATATATATAAAAAATCTTTACATTTTCATCTTTACAAATATTTGGGAATTTAGTGACTTGAAAATGTGACCACAGTCATAAACACTGTTTTAGCATTTCAGTAAATAATATTTTCAAGTCCTTTTAGCCAGATTCCTTATACTGCTGCTGACTGATAAAACAATCAGTCTTGAAAACTGTAATAATCACATAACAAGGAAACAGTGTGGAATGAGAATACTGCAGGGAATAGTATTGCAGCTGGGGGTAGAAATCATTATGCAAATTATAGGAAAACATAGCAAAGGTCTCCAAGACTTTCAGAGTCCTCTAGATCCTAAAACTATTTCAGTGTTGAAGGGGTGAATGCACTCTAGGAACTGACTTCCAGTGTCTGTTTGTTGTTTGATACTCTTGATTTATAAGGAACTGAAACTTATGCATTCTTTAGTATGTTGGTTCAAGCTGTTTATGACCTGCTGTGTCATAGAATTAGGATGAAATTTTCTTCTAGTTCTTCAGCCCGTGGACCCCTAGAGACAGAGGATTTGGTTCTGCTTCTTGACTAATGGGGACTCATGGGACACCTTTTCCCTGACATGTGGAGAAAGATGTTTTGTGTGTCCTTTTCTTCAGACATATGCGCAATATATGCATGTTTAAAGTATGCTTTATAGATGTCAAAAACAAAAAGAGAAGTATTTAGAAGAGCTTTTCCTTAGGAATTTAAGTTCTTTGTATACAAATACTTGCTTCAAAATTATACTGGTCCCACTTGCATCTTGAGAAAATGGACAGTCACTAAAACCTGTGATAGCCTGAATAATTAGAATATTGAAGTATCTGACTATACACCAGGTGCATGGGGGCGGTGGAGGGACACTTATTCCACTGCAACAAAAACCACAGGGTGACACTCTCTGCTAAAAAGACAATACTTATTTTAGAGCTATTGCTCAGAGGCGAAGGATTTTGAATGGAAGCAGACCGACGTGCTATGTGACAAAGCCCATAGCAAGGATCCGATTTAGAAAAACGAACACATACAATACAAAACAATACATTAAACCAAAACCAGGATAAAGTATGCCTTAACTTTGCAACGTGTGGAGGAGAAATATATTATGGGGTACTTCCATTTGGAAGTCAGATGTGGAAACTTTCACCAAACAAGTAATAACATTGTGTCTTGCAGTTCAGCTGATAGCAATCTTAAAACAACTTAAAAGAAGTTAAACCCAACATGAGATAGCTATTTTAGACTCTTATTAAAAATAATTAAGGTCAAACTATAAACTACAGATAGGATGTATGAGTATGACCTGTTGACATTTAATATGGGCAGAGCTTGATACCACCAATAACACATATGCATTGAAGGTTTCTGAATGGCTAATTTCCCAAAGCTGCAGAAAGTTCTAAGCAAGACTGACTGGGAAGAAAAAATAAAGACAACAAATAAATAGAAATAATATCTTTTTAGAGAAAAGCTCATTATCTAGGGGAAAAAAAAAAGCATGACTCTGACTGTGCAATAAAAACTGGGATAATTTGACTGGGAAGAAAGTTAAAGGCATTCAGAAAAGTCCAGAGCTGGCAGGGCTCCTAGTAAACATTTTTTTTTTTTTGGTAAGGATATTATTAACAAAAGTGATTTTTAGCAATGTATTGACTATTTCAAGGTGACAAATTGCTAAGGCATATGGAAAAAGCTGACATATTTTTTAGCTATGACAAAAGGTAATGTACAGTGACACTGGGATGATATTCTCTTAATGCATTAGTGTCATAGCTGGGCATTAAAACAATAGCTGCTTAGAATAAATATTCTGAAGTCAATGGATCTCAGTAATCTACACCCAAGTATATTAAAGGAATGGCCAAGAAAGTGTTCATCATATTGATGTTAATCTATAATAAATCTTGTTGTATTAAGGAAATTCTAGATGGTTTGCAGAGTGCTACTGTGCAAATACTCAAAAGGTACCAAGTGATCAGATCAGCTAACTATTGGCCTATGTTTAATCCAGTGATTAAACCAATGGAGTATCACATTTGGTACTAACCTGAATAAAATGTAACACAAAGAAGCCCCAATAATGCCAGTTAATCAGTTTTACTGATAATAAATCTAACCAAATCTGACTTATTTTTAATAGATTAAAAGTCTGGCAAAAGTCAAAAAATTGATGAATATAATTGAATTGAACACAGTATACTTAACCTTTTAATAAGGCACTAACTTGTAATGCATACCAACAAAATTGAGACATAAACACTCTACGAGTGAAGTCCTTACCAACAGATCAATTGCTAGCATGAGGTGTCAGCAGGGAACCCCCAAGTGGGGATATTAAGAGTGGCAGTCCCACAAACTTCTGTCTGGCTTTGAAGTACTCAACCATTTTTTTTCTTTTAATGATGATTTGGAAACAGTAATAAGATCACTGCTTGTCACATTTCAAGTCAAAAGTAAAACTCGAGGTGTAGTGAAAATATAGAGGAAAGCAGAATGACGCCCATCCCCTAATAAAATGGGGCCAGCGCTAATATCTTTTCAATAGCAGAGTTCACAGAATCACAGAATTACAGGTTGGAAGGGACCTCAGGGATCATCTAGTCCAACCTTTCTGGGAAGAGCAGAGTCTAAACAAGATGGCCCAGCACCCTGTCCAGACGACTCTTGAAGGTGTCCAATGTGGCCAAGTCAACCACTTCCCTGGGGAGATTATTCCAGTGGGTGACTGTCCTCACTGTGAAAAATTTCCCTCTGGTGTCCAATTGGAATCTCCCCAAGAGCAACTTGTGTCCATTCCCCCTTGTCCTCTCCATGGAGTCCCTGTAAAAAGGGAGTCTCCATCTCCTTTGTAACTACCCCTTAAGTACTGGTACATGGTGATGAGATCCCCTCTGAGCCTCCTTTTCTCCAGGCTGAACAAACCCAGCTCTCCCAGCCTAGCCTCATACGGCAGGCTTCCCAGTCCTTTGATCATCGTGGTGGCCCTTCTCTGGGCCCCTTCCAGCCTGTCCACATCCTTTTTGTCCAGCAGGGACCAGAACTGCACACAGTACTCCAGGTGTGGCCTGACAAGCGCTGAGTAGAGTGGGATAATGACTTCTTTCTCTCTGCTGGCGATGCCCTTTTTGATGCAACCCAGCATCCTGTTGGCCTTCTTGGCCGCAGCAGCACACTGTTCGCTCATGCTGAGCTTTCTGTCCACCAGGACCCCCAGGTCCCTTTCCACAGAGCTGCTCTCCAGCCAGCTGGACCCCAGTCTGTGCTGCACTCCCGGATTATGTTTTCCCAGGTGCATGATCTTACACTTTTCCTTGTGTGAACTTCATAAGGTTCTTGTTGGCCTACTCTTCCAGCTTATCCAGATCTCCCTGCAGAGCAGCTCTCCCTTCTGGAGTGTCTGCTTCCCCACTCAGCTTGGTGTCATCTGCAGACTTCATCAGGCTACACTTGATGCCAGTATCCAGATCACTTATAAAGATGTTGAATAACATTGGGCCCAATATCAATCCCTGGGGGACTCCACTGGTGACAGGTTGCCAGTTTGAGAAAGAGCTATTTACCACCACCCTTTGGGTGCGGCCTGTCAGCCAGTTCCCCACCCACTGCACAGACCACTTGTCGAGGCCATAACACATCAAGTTCTCCAGGAGTAGACTATGGGGGACCGTATTCTCTGTCTTTTCTACTTGCAAGTTGCTGGAGAGCTGCAGTTATATAATGATTATTTATATTATGTTCCTTACATATTTTAAAAAGTGTTTCTGAATTGTATTTTTAAGACCTTGCTACAACCTCTCCAAGCCACCTCCAAAGTAAAAAGAAGTGCTTTTCAATAATTTAGATATCCAGCCACCTGAAAAAGATTCAGGCTCCATGCAGTGAAATGAGTGAAGCGAAGTTTGCTCTTCTAAAATCCAGAACCCTTGTCTTAGAGCTGACCTTCAGCATGTTCAGCAGGGTCCCGAACTCCACAATATTGTGGTCACTGCAGCCAAGGCTGTCACTAACCGAGATCTTACAAAGCAGGTTATCTCAGTTTGTGAATAGCAAGTCCAGCAGTGCCTCCTTCCTTGTTGGCACATCTGACATTTGTCCTCTATGCATTCCAGGAACTTGGTGGATGACATGTGAGCTGCCGTATTGTTCTTCCAGCAGATGTTTGGGTAGCTGAAGTCACCCACCAGGACCAGGTTCTGTTGGCCACAAGCTTGCTTTAGTGCCCCAAGTATCTCTTCATCGGCATTGTCATCATGGTTAGGTCAGTAGCAGATGCCCACTGTGAGGTTCTGCTTGCAGACGACCCCTTTGACTTTAACCCAGAGACATTCAATAGAGCAGTCTCAATCACCATAGTTGACTTCGGTACATTCAAGTTTTTCCTTAATGTAGAGCGCAACTCCTCCACCTCTTCTACCCTGCCTGTCCTTACGGAAGAGCCTGTAACCGTCCATTGTGATGCCCCAGTCGTCTGAGGTGTCCCACCATGTTTCAGTTACTCCTATGATGTCGTACCCTTCTGAGTGAGCACGGAGCTCCAGTTCCTCCTGCTTGTTACCTAGTTTGCGTGCATTTGTATACATACACTTGAGGTGATTACTCTTCTCTTTCACATCTTGGGAGACAGCTACAGAACATTTGTCACCGCACTGGTTGGCCTGACTGACTCCCCTGTTGGACGTGCTGGTGTGAGCATTTCCGCAATGGAACCCACCCCCCAAGTCCTTTGGTTTGAAGCCCACCTCACCAAGTTAGCCAGCCTCCTGCTGAAGAGTTCTTATATCTGATCATCTGGACCCTGTAACTAGTGCCTGCACTCCAGTATCTATTGACATGTTCCATGTATTCCAGTGTACAATCATCTTTTCCATTCTTTTTTAGTATAACAGGGCTGTAGAGATTCATACAGCATGTCCACACAGAGGAGTGAAGGTCAAAGATGAATGAGTGTGCTGGGATAAGAACAGCTGATGCAGTTTATGACCTGGAAGCAAGGCTGAACTAATACATGTATGCCACTGCTGGACTAGTATGGTGCCATACTGCATGCTACTAAGGGAATGTAACTGATCTCACTCGTTGGGGGAATTCTCTGTCATGCCTCCCCTTGGAGGCACACCCACAGAATCTCAGAGCCTGGGGCCATAAGCAGCTGTTAGCTGATCGACTCCAAGCTCCTGTATATTGAAAAACATGGAGTGTCATAGTTTTTCTACTACAGAATGAAAACAAGAGTCCTTATTTATATATACAGAAAATGAGATGTAGGATTTGCACAATTGCAGTGAAAGTTATAAAAACTCATCTAGTAGCAACTGCTACTACTTTATTATCACTGTTATACATGTCTACATATCTATACCAGTATCATGCAAATTTCTCACTGTCTAATCCCAATCTTTTTCAATACCATACAAATATCTGGAAACCTACTCTTAGGATGCTGTGATTCCACAGAACTCAGTGCAATTTCAAGGTATAAGAACATTGCCTGAAAAGTCTATATAGGTGCTGTACATTAAGTAGCTTTTGCCCAAAATAAGCTACTTTGTGTACTGAATAATGTAAATGTTAAAAGGTCCTCACCTTTTTTGCTGCATAATTCACCATTCTTTTCAATATATGGACTTCCTTTCTCAGTTTTTCTTTCAGCTTATGTCCCCCCATATTGAGTTACTCAGCTTGTTTTAAAGGAAGTACTTAATATTTGGAATTCTAATATTTTAAGGTTTATTTTTGCAGAGACTTTTACATGGAAGAATCATGAACAGAAGACAACTGAATTTGCAAAAGTGTCTTATACGGATAGTTCAGTAAACAGCATCACAGAATCACAGAATGGCAGGGGTTGGAAGGGACCTCTGGAGATCATCTTGTCCAACCCCCCTGCTTGAGCAGGCACACCCAGAGCAGGGGGCACAGGAACGCGTCCAGGTGGGGTTTGAATGTCTCCAGGGAAGGAGACTCCACAGCCTCCCTGGGCAGCCTGTGCCACTGCTCTGGCACCCTCGCAGGAAAGAAGTTTTTTTTTCTCATATTTAAGTGGAACTTCCTGTGTTCCAGCTTGCACCCATTGCCCCTTGTCCTGTCACTGGGCACCACTGAAAAGAGCCTAGTCCCATCCTCTGGACACCCACCCTTCAGATATTTATAAATATTGATGAGATCCCCCCCTTAGTCTTTTCTTCTCCAGGCTAAACAAACCCACATCTCTCAGCCTTTCCTCCTAAGGGAGATGATCCAGTCCCCTGATCATCTTGGTAGCTCTCTGCTGGACTTGCTCAAGCAGTTCCACATCCTTCTTAAACTGCGGGGCCCAAAACTGGACACAGTACTCCAAAAGTGGCCTCACTAGGGCAGAGTAGAAGGGGAGAATAACCTCCCTTGTGTGACCTGTTGGCCACACTCCATTTCATGCAGCTCAGGATGCCATTGGCCTCCTTGGCCACAAGGGCACATTGCTGGCTCATGGACAGCTTCTGTCCACCAGCACTCCCAGGTCTGTCCCAACAGAGCCACTTTACAGTAGTTCAGCCCCCAACATGTACTGGTGCATGGGGTTGTTCCTCCCCAGGTGCAGGACCTTGCACTTGCTCTTGTTCAATGTTGTGAGGTTCCCCATGGCCCAGCTCTCCAGCCTGCCCAGGTCTCGTTGGATGGCAGCACAACCTTCTGGTGTATCAGCCACGCCTCCCAGCTTGGTGTCATCAGCAAACTTGCTGAGGGTACACTCTGTCCCATCATCCAGGTCATTGATGAATATGTTGAACAGGACTGGACCCAGCACAGACCCCTGGGGAGCACCACTAGTGGCAGGCCTCCATCCAGACTCTGCACTGTTGATCACAACCCTCTGAACTCTGTTGTTCAGCCAGTTCTCTATCCACCTCACTGTCCTCTCATCCAACCCATACTTCCTCAGCTTGCCTGTGAGCAGGCTACGGGAGACAGTGTCAAATGCCTTACTGAAGTCAAGATAGACAACATCCACTGCTCTCCCTTCATCGACCCAGCCAGTCACACCATCACAGAAGGGGGTCAGGTTGGTCAAGCATGATCTTGCCTTGGTGAATCCATCCTGACTGTTTCTGATAACCTTCTTGTCCTCTACATGCCTGGAGATGATCTCTAGGATGAAGTGCTCCATCCCCTTTCCAGGGACAGGGGTGAGGCTGACTGGCCTATAGTTTCCCATGTCCTCCTTCTTGCCCTTTTTGAAGATTGGAGTGATGTTTTCTTTCCTCCAGTCCTTGGGCACCTCTCCTGTCCTCCATGACCCTTCAAAGATGGAGGGTGGCTCGGCAAGAACATCTGCCAGCTCCCTCAGCACTCATGGGTGTATCCCATTGGCGCCCACAGATTTGTGAGGATCCAGTTTGCCTAAATGATCTCCGACCCAGTCCTCCTCAACCAAGAGGAAGTCTTCCTTTCTCCAGATTTTTTTCTCTCTACTCTGGGGCTGAGATTTCAGAAAGTTATTTGAGCATGCAGGTTTCCTTGGAGGGGTGCATGAGGATCCACTGTAGCCATGCACACCCTTGAGGTACCTGGTCTTTTGATTGTCATCTCATGAGGTAGCTAAGGCACCTTTGTCACTGCTCTGGTTGGCCTGGCTTATTCCCTCTTTGGATGTGATGGCATTAGCATTGCCACTTTGGCCCCCACCCCCCAAGTCCTTCAGTTTAAAGCCTGCCTCACCAAGTTGGCCAGCCTGCTGCCAAAGATTCCCTTGCCCCTTCCAGATGGGTGGATTTCATCCTTCCCTAACAGGGTATGGTTTCTGAGGAATGTCCCATTGTCATAAACGAGGTGAATAAAACTTAGAACAGAGAGTCAAAACACCGAAGAGAAACAATAGTTTACCAATGAATACAGTATGAATCATTCAGCAATATCTGTAGTCACGACACTGAGTGGTTAGTGAATTTGGATCTTGGTAATTTCTTTTAGGAGAGAAAGTGAGTAGACAGCAGACACCAAATTACTAAATTATCCTATTACGCTTTTATTTAGAAATGTACAATTCATGCAGACAGACTTTGAATAGACTGGATTTTAACAGCAAAGTAGTGCAATTCAAGCTCAGGCACCAGCTAGCAGCAAAGACATTTTTCACCATCTGCTCTTGGAAAATCCAGATTCTCATTCCCAGTACAGCCCCCACACATTTTCTCTTACAGTGTTCATCTTCTATTGTAAAAGATTTCTAACCTGGTAATACTTCTGAACCCAAAACCCCGTGCAAATTCATGTCCCTCCTTGAAAGCAATGGCAAAGCTCACTTAGACTTCAATAAGCCCAATAAATTGCCCTTTAAATTGTAGGAGTCTGAAGTTGGCCATCTGGCTCCAGATGGTCTGAAACTAGTCTTTCAGGACTGATTCTCCAGAGCTATCTCAGAGAGCAGATTCCATTCCTGCTGGGACTGGAGCCATCAAGTCTAGGGGCACTTCGCCAACACAAATGGGAAGCCACTTCTACAAGTGAACAGCCCACCTGGTGTTCAGTCAGTACTCCTTAACCTTCTTTTCATCGAATTGCTGACATTTCTTTTACCAACAGTTACACATACCTTCCCCCCTCAAAACAGCGGTGCCCTAATTTATATGCAACAGCACATATGCAAATAGCTTTACTGGGGAACACCTAGAAAATCATTCATTCTAATTTTATGTATCTCTGCATTATCATTATAAATTCTGAATTATATCGTGTTAGTGCATTTGCTACCATAATATCAAAGGTTAACATGTTCTGAAGTTTTTCAAAACAGTTTACAATCGGGAGGGTCTGTCTGCAACCCAGTTTAGGCTTGGTTCAGAAAAATCCATTGTTTCTGTGAGCGCGAGTAGATGCAAACAAACCATGCTTTCAGTTCTATATACCTCAGTCCCTACACATTTCTTCACTGGGCAATTATGCACCTGCTCTTTGCAAGTGTTTTATCTACTATTTATAAACTATTTCATTCTCCTCTATAAGATGATTTAGTGGCTATGATTTGCCAAAATTTCTTTAAAAAACGTTCATGCGTATTTATACCAGTGTATTTTTAATGCAAAACTGAACAAAGGCAGAAGTCCTCTGTTTTGCTCCAGAAAAAGTTCTGTTCTTATCCAGCCTCTAATTTTAACCACATAACACCGTCAGTTCTGCAAAGACCTCTTGGTATTCATCCTATGGAATTAAAAAGAAATTACTTGTATATCACTGATGGTACTTTAATGAAAATAATAGAAATGTGGAGGTATTGAATTGAAGAAAAGCAAATGAAATAACCAAATATTCATTAAAAAAAAAAGAAGAGTTATGAAATTTACTCTTCCATAAATTTGACCTCTAATCCCAAGAAATGACAGAGTAAAACATTGCGAAATTGCAGTCAGTAGAGCTGACTGAAAAACAGGAAAATTATTTCACAGAAAAATAAATTCAATGTTGTTTCTATTCCACAGTGTACTGAAACTCAGACCCATTTCCTCTTAAAAATAAAAATTAATTTTCATGTTTTAAAATCAATACAAGAATTAACACTGAAACCTCAGCTGAAGCTAAGCAAATTCAAACTAGAGAAAAGGTACATATTTCTGCAGTGAACACAATTAACCCAGAGCAATTTACAAAGGTTTGTAGTGGATTTTCTATTATTAGAAATGTTTAAACCAAGAGTAGAATGAGATTTTGTTTTTTCTATCTGTTTTTTTTTCCCCGGAACAATAATCTTTCATTCAAGCAGAGGCACTGGATGCAAGGTAAGTTTTAAACAGGGGTTCAGACTAAACAATGACCATTTGAAGGACCACCAGCCTTTAAAACTCATCAGCTAAACTCTACAGAGGAATAGGTAATGACATTAAAAAGAAATACCTTGGGCTTTCATTTTTGTTAAGAATTATACTAAATATGATCATGAAGTACAGCTTTGAAAACTTTTCTGAAACTGATTTATGAATACTAATATTTGGAGGTGCACCTAAAATGTAGTTAAGACAGCTGGATATCCCAAGGGATCAGTAAGCAGATAAGGAGTTTCCCTCTAAGTCAGTTTGAATATCACCAATATTTTGCATATTCTGTAAATGGTACATATAATGCTTTCAAAGCACTTTGGAAAGGTGGAAAATCATTATTTTCCACTTTTTATAGTTGGATGAATTGAAGCCCAGATAAATAAAATAACTTCCCTAAGGCCATACAGCTTGTCAGAAATAAAATTTATAGTCCTCATACCAAAATTGCTTCTCTAGCCACTAAACGATGCAAGCACTGCAGCCCTCTTGCTGTACAGGTGGTACAGTAATGAAGGAAAACTTGGTTTTCAGAACTATATACCTAGGCCTCCCTTTTACTCTCATATGTAGACAGCCCGTGTTTTCCAGGCTAGATCTTTCATTTGCAGCACTCACCAGCCTAGATAAAAGTGTTCACTGTCTTTCATGTGAGCTATGAGGGAGGACAGATGAAGAGAAAATAATGGCACCACTGCCAGTCAGAACATCTGAATCGCCTGGTATATTTATTCCTTTAAATATCTGCTGTCTTGTAATATCCTTTGAGCAAAACAGAGCCTTATTCTGTTCTTCATACTGCAGTAATGCACTTTGGGCACTTAATAAATGAATAATGATTTTCAAAACTATTCAGGAAAAAAATCACATTTCAAGGCACTATTTGAAAAGTGTAACGCTCACTACAATGACACTTATCAGACAGTATTTAGAATCACCATTACAAGCAAATAGAGAAGTTCCCTAATTGCAAAGGTTTAATGAACATTTAATCTCAGAATCACTGTAGGTCTGTAAGTAAACATAAACACTCTTCCCCCTGAAAAATCTCATTGTGAAAAATGTTTTATAGTCTTAAATACGTTAATTTGGTGGAGTAATGTTAGAGTTTATACACAGCCATCTCCTTCATGCACACATAAATCTCCTCCCATAAACATGAAGGTCAGGCTACAGTCAGGCAGACCACTCTCTTTGAGAGACTAAACATCTGCTTGGCAGCCCAGATGCAAACTAAACCACCCGAGCTCAGGCAGCCCTCTTGTAGCCTTCTCATAATCCTTCATTTGTAGCTGAAAAAACCAGACTGTATCTCTCACAGGTCTGCACGAAAGCATCATTGAACATCTCAGCTTACCACAGCCCTGGTAATCAGGCAGTATGATCACAGAAGTCCCAGTGCCTTTATTAGAAGCAACTCTCATCACAGAAGCAGCAGCTAGACATATTGAAGCCCTGTCTCGCAGAGTGGCCGTTCACACCCAAGTGCCAGTCTATATCCCAAGACATCTCAACAGTGAAGAAAGAGCCCAATGCATAAAGCAATGAAGTAGCACTAATGTTAGCTCTGATGAAGGCTAAGGTAGGCATAGTGTATAACCATTTACATAATTCAAGTAGATTAAAAAAACTTCTCTCAACATGTGGTAAGTGATCCACGAGTATAAAACTATTATAATGGAATTTCAAAGTATTTTCAACAGATATATGGAAAGCAACAATGTGTACCTGCTCAGAAACACTGTGGATTGCCAAAAAACTGCAACACTTACTAAGTTTGCACTCAACATTGAGTAGTTTATGCATTCAGGGAAGGCAATCCTATTTTACATGGATTTCCAGAGGAAGATGAAAGACACTAAGAGCACATTCCAAGCTCAGCTTGTTTCCCTAGGCATGTGCCATAAAAGCGTTTGGGAAAATGAAACCAAAGATTTACCAATTCACTTACCGTAAGTATTCAGTGCCAAAGGGCAACAACACAGCAACCCTGAGTACTATCCCCTCCTTCATAAAAAGTCAATGCTGTTGTCACATATAACAATGTTAACCTTAAGACACCACAGAATCCCAGGTTGGAAGGGACCTCAGGGATCATCTAGTCCAACCTTTCTGGGAAGAGCAGAGTCTAAACAAGATGGCCCAGCACCCTGTCCAGACGACTCTTGAAGGTGTCCAATGTGGCCAAGTCAACCACTTCCCTGGGGAGATTATTCCAGTGGGTGACTGTCCTCACTGTGAAAAATTTCCCTCTCGTCTCCAATTGGAATCTCCCCAAGAGCAACTTGTGTCCATTCCCCCTTGTCCTCTCCATGGAGTCCCTGTAAAAAGGGAGTCTCCATCTCCTTTGTAACTACCCCTTAAGTACTGGTACATAGTGATGAGATCCCCTCTGAGCCTCCTTTTCTCCAGGCTGAACAAACCCAGCTCTCCCAGCCTAGCCTCATACGGCAGGCTTCCCAGTCCTTTGATCATCGTGGTGGCCCTTCTCTGGGCCCCTTCCAGCCTGTCCACATCCTTTTTGTCCAGCAGGGACCAGAACTGCACACAGTACTCCAGGTGTGGCCTGACAAGCGCTGAGTAGAGTGGGATAATGACTTCTTTCTCTCTGCTGGCGATGCCCTTTTTGATGCAACCCAGCATCCTGTTGGCCTTCTTGGCCACAGCAGCACACTGTTCGCTCATGCTGAGCTTTCTGTCCACCAGGACCCCCAGGTCCCTTTCCACAGAGCTGCTCTCCAGCCAGCTGGACCCCAGTCTGTGCTGCACTCCCGGATTATGTTTTCCCAGGTGCATGATCTTACACTTTTCCTTGTGTGAACTTCATAAGGTTCTTGTTGGCCTACTCTTCCAGCTTATCCAGATCTCCCTGCAGAGCAGCTCTCCCTTCTGGAGTGTCTGCTTCCCCACTCAGCTTGGTGTCATCTGCAGACTTCATCAGGCTACACTTGATGCCAGTATCCAGATCACTTATAAAGATGTTGAATAACATTGGGCCCAATATCAATCCCTGGGGGACTCCAGGAGAAGGCTATGGGGGACCGTATTCTCTGTCTTTTCTACTTGCAAGTTGCTGGAGAGCTGCAGTTATATAATGATTATTTATATTATGTTTCTTACATATTTTAAAAAGTGTTTCTGAATTGTATTTTTAAGACCTTGCTACAACCTCTCCAAGCCACCTCCAAAGTAAAAAGAAGTGCTTTTCAATAATTTAGATATCCAACCACCTGAAAAAGATACAGGCTCCATGCAGTGCAGTTATTCTGCCATTTCCACAAATAGTTTAAAGGCTTATCTAAAATACAGTTGAAAATCTATTTTTTGGGGTTTTTTTCTGCCTCATAATAAATCTAGATTAAGATAAAAAGAAATAAATGATACTTAAAGAAAAGGTAAAGCTCCATCACACTGTAAAAAAGATTTCAGAATTGAAAACAAAACTCTCGGCAATTCCTAGGACTTCAATTCCATCTTCATTCTCTTTGACTTTTAAGTGTTCACTACTCCAACAAACTCCTCTATTATGTAGGTTTGAGATTCCATGTTTCATGGTCCTGTTTTTGTCCTTTGCTTCTTGAGTGTGTCAGTGGGAACGTGGTGTGACCTGCCCTTGCTTTAAATACAGTAGGCAGCTCATTGAAAATCAGTTTATGGTCATGTGACTGAGTATAGCCTCTAGATTAACTGCTGCTGTAGACTCTGACACTGGTTTGAATCGTGGCAAACAGCACTTTTGGTAATGTGTTTTTATTAATATCTTCTGCTTCAAAACTAAGCGAAACCACCACAGTTTGGTCTAACAAAAGGGTGGGAAGCAAACAAAACTAGCAGGTTCTGTATTACCTACAAAATCCATTGTGGGGGTGGCCTGAGGCATGTGAAATCCGATGAAAGTAGTGAGTTGCTTCATTGCTTCCCCCCCCAAGAAATACTGCCTTGCAATAATGTGCTGTTAATAATATTTCCATATTTCCTTAGGTGGAGTTATAGTCTGGAAGAAAAAAACCTTTCTACTAACTTCTCCCATCTTCCTGCATTTGCAAATACACAAGCTGTGAAGACTCCTAAACCAAACAAGAGAAGTTACCTAACTTTTGGTAGGTTAAATATCTAATCTAATTCATTAACATATATCTGTGTTGAGTCTGTGTTGAGAAATATGTGTAACTACAATACACATAATTTGCAGTTGTATTTGCTGACCTTCAGAGAATCACAGATTTCAAGACTAAGTCACTTTTTAGTACCCTGATACAACTTACAACTCCTTTGTTGGAAACTTCAGAGGCCTTACAGTTTGCCATATATTGTACCAAACTGCATGGGTCTTTAGGCTCACTGGTTGATGACTTCCACTTCAGTAAATCATAGAATCATTAAGGTTGGAGAAGACCTCTAGGATCATCAAGTCCAACCATCAACCCATCACTACCATGATACATCTTGTCAGAACTTCACAACAATCTGTTACACAGATCTCCTACCTTACTGAGCACCCATGCCCTGTTTCATTCTGACAACAACATAAATATCACATTTGTGCTGCTGCCTTGCAAGCAGTGATGATTTCTCTCAGACTGCCTTGGTATGCAGAGAGAACAGCTCCACCAAACTTTTAAAACACCATTACTTTATCCTTTAAACCCTTTCTTAACTTTACTTTTGCTATAGTATTTACAAATCTCTTCCATCTGGTATTGATTAGGAATTATAAGCTCTACTTTATTATTCCACAGTGTTCATTTAGTTTTCACCCACCATAATCTCATTTCTTTGTTTATATCCTGGCACATGTGCTGGAGGCATCATGGGACCCAGAGGCAGAGGTTATACCTATACTAGTAACTTAAATGTGCCCAAGACCATACTATGGCACCGAGATCAGCAGGAACAGGATGGTGTGCAGCCATGTTATAAACTGGCATGAACATCCAAAACAGGGTGAACACACACAAACAGCCAGCTGGGAGTGGTCCCTCACCTGCACTGATTTGAGCTGTGTGTAGGAATCATTTGGGAAAGTGCTAGTAGGCACAGAGGAAAGCCACGCCAGGAACTGTTCTCACAAAGCACCAGCAGAATGGTAGTGCTTGTGAATGCTACTGGATGCTACTTAACTCACAAGTACAGCCACAGCAAACTCTCTTTCCTTCTAGTTGTCCATATAGGGCCCAGCACAAATCAGTACAGGTGTTTGATTACATCCCAGGTACTTCCATAATACATAACAAATGCACCTGTGTAGAAACTGCTTTTCTATAGGTAACAGTTGTTTTATATAACTTGCCAAACTGAAAACAATGCACTCTTATAGAGTGAAATTTCTTATTCTAATGGCTGTACGAAAAGTCTAGCAGGAGCTGAAAAGAGCTCAATTTCAGCAGGAGATGAAAAGAGATCAGAGACTGAAGCTGATTTCAAGTGCTTGAAAAATGAAGGTATTAGAAGGTTAGATGTGGCTGTATCTCAGCTGGTACAAATCATGAGAGGTACTATTTGATTACTATTTGATTTGATTTGATTTGATCTGATTTGATTTGAGTGTTGCCAGAAGGTCGAGAGAGGTGATCTTTCCCCTCTATTCTGCACTGGTGAGGCCACACCTGGAATACTGTGTCCAGTTCTGGGCTCGTCAGTACAAGAGAGGCATGGACATACTGGAGAGAGTCCAACAACAAAGGGCTACAAAGATGATGAAGGGATGAGCCACATCACATATGAGACAGCTGGAATGGTTCAGCCTGGAGAAAAGAAGGCTCAGAGGGATATCTTCTATGCATAGCAATACCTGAACGAAGGGTACACAGACGGTGGAGCCAGGTTCTTTTCATTGGTGCCCAATGACAGGCCAAGAGGCAATGGAAACAAACTGAAACACAGGAGGTTCCCTCTGAACAATGGGAAACACTTTTTCTCCCTGAGGGTGACTGAGCACTGGAATAAGTTACCTAGAGAGGTTGTGGAACCTCCATCCTTTGAGATGTCCAAAAGCCATCTGGGCAAGGTCGTGGGCAACCTGCTCTAGGTGGCTCTGCTTGAGCAGAAGGGTTGGACAAGATGGCCTCCAGAGGTCCCTTCCAACATCACCCACTCCGTAATTCTGTTATTACCAAATTTCCCATCCAAACCCATTTGAAACTTCAGTGGAAGTTCAGCAGAATGTTATTTCTCTCATCTTTACATATGAATTTAGATGCAAACAGAGACTCTGTTGGGGTGCTGAGGAGCCCCACCGGGAAAATTATTTGCCAACAACTGCTGACACAAGTGATCAAGTCCTTATCTCCATATATTACAGGTTGTCAAACTTTTTTTTTTTCTCCCCATAAATACCACCACAATTGTAATGGAAGCAGATTCCAGATCTATGTCCTGACATGCCAGTTATGTATGCAGGATTTGTTCAGGCAGCTACAATGAGAATCTGTGATATACCAGGGTATATAGATAGCAAAATGCTTTTAGTCCTAAGGTTCAGAACCTTAGTCTCCATTTAAATAACCTGGATAATGGAGAATAAAAAAATTTATTTGCCAAGATATGAATATACATTCTAGCTTTTGACATATACCTTACAATTGCAAGCAGAGATTAATAGAGTGAACATAAAAAAAATGTCATGGATTATGAATGCTAACAGGTCTTAAATTCATGTAGGCAGGCCTGAAGCAAAATGGAAACCAAGCAGAATTTGGGTTTAGAAAAAGATTTTTAAACATCTCTTTGTATTTCTGAAAGATGTCTGTAAAATTCCAGAAGTTGGTGAATTAAATTCACAAAATAGCTTTCTTTGGTATTCTGAACCTAGAACCAGCAATCATCACAGTATGCTTCACTCAAAGCATTTAAGACTAAAATATAGCCAAGCTTGAACTAGAGGAGTGAAGGTTGGGGTGTAGTAAGATGCACTTCTCTCTCTGTACTTTGGTCAAGAGGTCAATTTTTTGAGTTCCCTGAATTCATCATGTTTGATGTGTCACGTTACATGCTTTACTGATGGCATCAATGCAGGCAATATTATTCTTAAAATAATTTCATAGTTTCTTAATGAAGCTGAAATATCTACAGTTCCTAGTGGATCAATTTGTTCTCTGTAGGTGTAAATATATTTAGGTACACTTCTCAACACTCACAAGTAAGCTATTGCATAAAAAATTGCTGTGATTTGACTGTTTTTCTAAGCGTGATTAGTATTCATAAAAATGTTACAACAGTAGAAATTTAATGCTATCTGTCATTGAAAACAGAAGAAATGCAGTCCTCCAAGGTGCTTCACAAGTATGTCTCAATCCCAAACATTAGGACTACGCATGAGGTCTCTGTGTCTATCAATTTTCACCAGGAAGGATTTAAAAGAACATCATCACAGGTTATAGAATATGGGTACACCTTTCATGAACCAGAATAAGACCAATGAACTGTTTCAGACTGGACAGCACCATCTTGCATCAGACTTCTCCATAGCAGCACAATACTCTACATCTCATTACTAAGGCCCTGAACATGTGTCCCAAGGCTTTGCAACAGTTGAAGTCAGGAGCTCTCCTGCTGGCAAATGTAAATGCAATGTATCTGGAAGAGACACTGTTATGTATTTATCAATATTTTCATTTCGTTTTCAGTTTGGCAGTGTAAATTCTGGGACTGAGTGAGTGAGTGGATGGGAAAACAGCCCAAGTCACACAAGGGAATTGACATGTCAGTGCCCATTGTTGACTAGAAGCTCCTTAGCATGCTGCTATGAATCAACAGACATTTCTACTTTCACACTTACATAGATCTGTTATAAAAGACATCCCAGAGCTCTGTTTCATCCTGCTTGCCTTACAATGTTTATATGCTGCCACTGGGACAGAGAACAGATGTGATGGATTAACTAGCAATAAATCATATGGCAGAGAACACACAGCATTATCATTCTAAAGAGGCAGCATTAAGTATTTCAGTAGAAAATATAAGAACATTTTCCTTCTTCCTTGAAATAACTGTTTCTTTATCCCATAAATGACCATTTCGCACTGTGTCCCAAACTCCAAATCTACCTGGGCTACAGTACTGCTTTACTTCACTTTTAAAGATTGTATTAAGTATTTGCTCAGGTTCAGTGAAAATGTAGATTAATCATACTCTTCAAAGTAAGTGATACAGAGCACCATGTCCCACCATTTTCTCTTTCATTAAAACTAATGAAGAGAAAGTTTCTTACCACTTGTAGAACTCCCACCAACAAAGCAGCAACAAAAATGAAGCCCTGACGGTCCGGTCACATCCTCCCCAGGGAGCGCTTCTACTCCCCCAGCATCTATTTTCTGATGGCAAGATGCCGACTCCTACAACCTCCACAAGGAACCCAAGAGTCATAACATCCCCTCATTAGTATTTTGCACACCATCTGGTGACTATTACTGAACTAACTTCTCACAGAAAATAAGTTTTTAGAATATAAGTATAAAATTAGACTTTGATATGAAATCTTACTCTTCTCCTTGCTCCCCCCCCCCCCCCCCCAAAAAAAAAAAACAAAACCCAAAAATTGCAGAATTTTTTTTAAAAAAGGACTGTGGGCCAGATACAGTTAAAAAGGTAGAGAGTCTTTCAAATTCCCTTATTGCCCTCCTTCCCAATTTATTAAGGTATGATTTAGTGCACAAATGAGCTGGTTCGGTACAGCTTTTACTCTCCATTTGCTTTTGTTAAATAGAATGCACAATGTTGGACAGTGGAAAATACTGAGTGACAACTTTATAGTAATTTTACTCCAATCTAACATTTTTCTTCTGTGAAGATACTCATAAGATTAAACCCCTGTGTGTTTCATTTGTCCCAGCCAGTCCCCAGGTGCTGCAAGGGCCTTTGTATTTTGAACCTAATTTCCCCTGTAATACTGCCCTGGGAGATGAGAAAAAGGTAAATCTTCAGTTCTGAGTCTTCAGTGCCAGCTAAGGGAATTTTCTTCCTTTGGGAGAAGAAGGGAAAAAGAAAGAATGGAAGACTTTTGTTTTGGTGGTTTGATTTCTTTGCGTTTAATTTAGTGCCATTTCTTTCAAGGAGATGAAAATCCTAGCAACGTATATTAACCAACTATTTATTTTCACTGATTGCTATTAGAATTTAACCACAAACTACAGTTAAGAGCAAAGATGTGACAATACAATGTAACTTACACTGTATTTGTTAGCTAAAAGAGAATCAAGTTCTCCACGAACAAACCAGAGATAAAACAGTCTATTCAGATAAACCACTGAGTTTCAAAGAAGCAAAATTCTTGATGCTATAGCAAATTTAGGAAAAACAGCTGTTCAGGTTACATGTGACATTTATCTTTTAAATGAAATATATTGGTAATATTAAAGGAATTTTAATGCAACTGCAAAAAATTAAAAATAAAATACTAAGGACCATATGGTACTGCCATAAAACATTTATGTCCAAATATTTGCTCTCATTCTCATCCAATGAAAACAAAGTCCTAACTAGGAAGCAGAACTCATTTCTCTCCTAACAACCGGTAAAATATCCCCCTGCCAAATTATAAACTACAGCAAGCAAATGCCTCCTTGCTCATCATAACTGAAGTCAAACTTTGTCAGAGAAAGCAGGAGGTATCTCTAAAGTTAGACCAAAATACTTTACAATTCACCAGAAGACCTCAAAAGTACTGCACTCCTTGTGAAAAAACTGCAGTGAGGAGACATGGTAATAGTAAAGATGATTTTTCTCTCCAAATCACTTAAAGACTTTACATGTTAACACTGGATTCTATGGGTTATCATAGTTAAGCGTATGTGCAGCTGTTTGCAAGATCAGAGTCTAAGCACAACTGATGATGATTAAAATTTGTTTCTTAATCAATACTTTAGCCAAGACAGATTCAAAGTTATTTTAATTGCTGGTCTCGGAAATGTTAGATGTCTGGTTTCATGTTTAAGGGATCCAGATTCCACAGGTTAAACCTCTTTAGTTACAGTTCTGAGCGTTCTGGCCCAAATCCAACAAAACACTTAAACACATGCTTGACCTAAAACACAAAGACAGCTGCAGAGAACTTAAAAGTTAAGAATTTACAGGACCAGGGAAAGAATGCTCAGTACCATTCAGGATCAAGCCTAAACACCATCAATCTCTTTAAAGGACTTTCATTTCTGAAACTTCTTCCTTCTACAATTTAAGACAGAGGTATATGACAATGTGATGATGTTAAAACCTGACTATTTTCTTCTGGCCTTAGATTCATCTGTATTAACCATTCATAAAGAAGAAAATGAAACCCCAATGACATTGCTGTAATTTTAGAAGGGGGGGAAAGGCAAGCAACCTCTTAGCCTAAAATGGGAGCACTGAGTACAAAATGTGACAATGAAGCACGCTGATCCTCTGATCTCAGTACAACTTAACCCATAATTCAGGCAATGCCATAACAGGCCATTGTAATTAAAAGAAATTCACACAAACTCAGAAACATAAATAAATGTAAATATCAAACAGAATTTCTAAAAACAAATAGACGTTTTCCACTTGTGGCTTTAAACAGACCTTTTACTTTGTATAAAATGCTCAGAGGGAAAAACAAGGGAAAAGATGTAGGCGCTTCTCATCCTTTTTATGTTAGGTGACTCTGAGAAGTGTGATTTTAATGTTACAGAGGCGAATCAGGAAATAATTGCCAAAGAAAAATACAAAAAGCAAAACCTGTAAGAAAGTAATTGCAGTATTACATGCAGTGGATTTAGTAATACTATTATCAAACCCAGCAAACTATCATGGGATTGTGCCATTTATGGGGTCTGGAAGAGCAAGGCAAATCACAAACAGCATCCTGTAAATGCTTATACTCCTTATCACTAGGTATCTCTCAAGTGTAGACTCAACTGAGTCATAAATAACACTGCACACACAATTACACTTTCATCAGAGAATCCCCGTTACTCCCGATCTCATTGCACAGAGCAGCCAGCTCAGGGCACACTTCATTTGCCCTCAGGGCATGTTTACACCAGGCAAGGGAGCACAGGGCCCACGTCCTCAAAATACAATTCACTAAGCACTAGCACCAAATTTGCACTGATTAAAGATTCCTACAGCTGTGCCTTCACAATGCAGTTCCTAAAATATTCATCCCTTCTGAAAAACAGGACTTATTAGCCACATTTACACTTTGCAGTGCTGGAGCATTGCTACTTTATGGAGCTGAACCATTCCTTTCCAGCATCACTGGCACTGTGCTGGGTGCTCAGAGCAGCATCTGCAGCACTGCTTACCTTCCAGTGCGTCTGTCCCAGGGAAGGGGGCAGCTCTAGCCACAACCCTCATCAGCGAAGATCACATTCATGTCCGACAGTACTTCAAGTCACAGTATTTTCAGCTAGTTCAGCCATCTGTTTGGTTAATATGAGATTATTTTAGGCCTGCATTTCTTTGCCATGCTGTTTTGACTCCTTAAGACAAAGTGTCTGTTCTTCCATAATTCTCAGTACTTTTCCTCATGCTTATAAAGGGAATTACAGTTTTAAGAGCCACTTTAGTGTGAACGTACCAGACAGAGAGAGGAAGGTACCTACTGTTTTTATAGAAGCATTTATCATTTCTCCAAAAAGAAAACTAGTATGATTTTTTTTCTCTTAGAAGCATGGACTGAACTGCTTTCTACAGATTCTTATCAGAAATAGATAAGGCTGAAAAAGGCATTGCTGTCATCAAAACTGACCCCTCTGTGTAACTCAGATTATGGACTTTTTGAAAAAAAAAATCTTTTTTGAACAGGAGCACAACTTTTAACAAAACCACGTGGGAAACACAGGGTTAAAAATCTGAGGTAAGTTGTTCCATTGATTTTGAAAAGTGTATTACAGTTGTTAATTTAAGAAAGCGCCCTCAATTTCCGGTTTTGAAGTGTTGTTTTGCTTTTGTCTGTAACCTTCTAGAATTTTCTTCTCTATTTTAGTACTTGTATGCCAGGACTAAGTAATCTCCTCTGATAAGAAAACAGATGGAGATCTCAGATTCTTTCATTGCAAAGCATATTTTAAAAAAATATTTTAACCATTCTTCTCTTTTTTTCTTCCAACACTCTCTGAAGTTTTATCATCTTTCTTGAAAAGTGAGCACCAAAACCGAACCCAAGGTCTCATTAGATTTTCATCAGACCACCCAAAATAAAATAATTTTCCTATCCTTTACTTGAGATTTCCCCATTTGATATATGCAAGCATCCCATTAGTTTCCCTACTGGTTAAGCTGGCAGATCACCTTTAGCTGATTATTTACCAGAACTCAAAAGCCTTTTAAAGCCACAGCTTCCCACAACAAAGTCTCTATTTTCCAAGCATTGGCCTTGTCCCTTATTTGTCTCCATTTAACCATGCTGCAACATGTATCACCTGCTTCCATTTAACAAGCAATCTGAGATCGCTCTGTATCAATGATCTGTCATGTTCATCACCAGCCACTTCCTTCTACCTGTAATACATAGGAGTAATAGAAATTTCCTTTCCGAAAAAGTGTCATTGAATAACAAGTTAATTTTCTGATCATTTCAAAGTCTGTCAGTTAGTTAACTATAAAATGGATTCAGTAAAGCTCCTCAGCATATGCTTAAACCTTAAGCACTTTACTCACACTAATGTTAAATACTGCCTGCAGACCCAGGACTCAGTTATAGAAAGGAAATAAAATACAGTAGCACCATCTATCCATGTGCCCAGGATTCCAGGCTTGGCATCTCATTCAGAGATTTCAGGGTAACCAGCAAAAATGTTGTATACAAACAGACAATGTTGAGCTCACACTAAAAAACAGTTAACTAAAACAATGAATCCTTTGGATAAAAAGGGTTAGGATTCTTTTATCTCATTCTTGTGTTTTTCTAAAACACTTGTACATGGAAAAGCTGGGGTTTAGACAATAAAATACTTTTCGTTTTAGAAAATTTTTTTAGAATTCACTCTATTCACATGGGAAAGCTGACTGAGCCACCGTGCTTGGATTAATCCCCTACCTGGATTTAGATTTGACCATTCAGTTTTGACTTAGAAGATAACACTGTCTGGGAAATCTGGATCTTTACCCCCATATCAAATTATCATCATCATCATTATTATTGTTATTATTATGAACATCATCGTTATTATAATTATTATTGAGATTTAAAAGAAAGCCCATTGTTATGAGTTTATGACACTCCCTGAAACACTTAAGAAAAAGAAAAAGAACGTACCAATTTAGCACATTTATCCTGTTTCAACAATTAACATGCTGGATGCTATCTTAAAGGATACTGCTTAGTTTTTCCTTCAAACTTGTCTGATCGTAAACAGACAAATTTATTTAAAACCTGTAATATCTTAAACCATCAAATAACTTGTATACACACATCAATAGAATTTTCTGTTGTCTTTATCAGAGGATATAGCATTGGCCAAGGTATGGCTGAATTCTGATCCTGCCTGTGCTGAGAGGGAAACCAATTCCTCTCAGTGGAGGACAGTTCTGTGGGGAAGGATCAGACCTTTATAATGAGAACTGGATTACTGTAGGGATATTGATTAGCTCACACTGTACTCTGAATTAAGAATTGCAGTTCACAGAGATTCAACAGTTTGAACTCCTAAGGATTTAAGTATTGAGGCTAATAATATAAATGTAACCAAGGAAAAATTTAAAGGTTTTCAGAAATCGTTTTTGGGAAGGAGGGAGGGAGGGAGGGAGGGAGGAAGGGAGGAAAAAAAATATTACTATTTTTGGGGGGGGAAATATTAAGGAGGTGACAGGCATTAGGCATTCACCACCTCTCTGGAAAGCCTGTTCCAGTGTTTGACTACCCTCTCAGTAAAGAAATGTTTCCTAATGTCAGGTCTAAAGTAGTCTATAGTCTAAGTAGTATGGCTATCAGCATTATTATTCTACAGGGAAGAATGGCTGCATAGAGAACTAACAGAATTATGGGGGGCTTTTTGTTTGCTTGTTTTTATGGAAGATTTGAATACCTAAATCGGCACTTTCTGAAAACGTTTTAAAGCTTGTTTCAAAATTCTTCTATCTGTATGGAAGTAATTACTCTTACAAAGGATCCAGACTAAATCCGAGGTATTTTTGTGTTTGTCATCACATCCTCATGAAATTTGTAGTCTGATTCATGTTCCTTTGAAAGGAGGTACAATGTAAGCGGTGCTTGCTACAGGCCACCTTTAAAGCAAGAGCATAGAGCATTACTTTATCTTCTGTTATGTATTTCACACATTTCTAAATGTGATATTGATGCAGTGTAAGCAGCTAAATACACCCTTGTCTGCATATATGTAGAGTGAGATTTGCTGCTAATTCCACAGCTCACTAATGCAGCACCTTAGTGGTACTACACAAAAAATGTAAATCGAGGAATCCCTGATTTATTTAATACAGCGGAAAAAAACACTGAAAGAGAGCATCGTACATTATTTACAATTATTTAGGTCTGCAATCTGTAATACGGGAATAATAGCAGGAAAAAATTGGCTGGGTGCATTTTTTCAAACGACTTGTGAGAGGTAAAATAAAGTCCCATGTTATTTTATTTTATTTAGGGTATTAATTTTACTCAGGTCACAGGCAAACAGCTACACTTTCATTAATGAAATGCTCTTAAGCTAATTTCCATTTGTATGCAAGCAACATCATGAGGTTTAGTACATGCACACAGTCGTACATACTTATACTGATATCTGCATGAGAAGAAAGCGAACAGGCTGTTGATTTATTACACACAAATTGAATGAATAAGATAACATTTTATTAGCGAGATACCATTATAAAAATTACTATAAATGGATACAATACAAGTGGTATATGGCCTTATCAGTAAATCTACTGTATGTTAGGACCTGGTACATGTTGTAATAAAAAGATAATTAAAAGTATTGAATCATAGAACCATACCAAGAAATAGCCCAGTAACAACAAGCTCCATTAGTGAGACAGTATGTATGGCCAGCCAGGTTCAAAAAAGACTGAAAAGTGAAGTAAATTTTTTCGGAATGATAAAAAAGCCTAAAGTCCAAGCAGTAAAAGAATAAAGAAAGGGATGATTTTTCTGACTTCCTCTAAAAGAGACTAATAAAAATTACTTGACACAAGGATTTCTTGTTTGAGGAGCTTTATCTCATATCTTTAACAAGAGTATTTCTGGTAAGGTGATATTCACACTCTTTAACTTCTGTAAGTAATATAGCACACTGGAAACCTGTACACGTATTTCAGAGGGCTTTTTTTTGTGGGTTGTGTTTTTTGTGGTTTGGGGTTTTTTTTCAGTTTTATGAATAGTACTGCCTGGCTTTGGAAATAAACACTGTCTTCTCATCCCTCCCCCTTTCCCCTTAGGTCAACTGCTTCCCCTCCCTCTGGTCAGTTTAATATGGAGATACTGCCTGAGCCTTGTTGTACAGAATAAGCACACAACATTTTCTCCTGGGAGTTGGTTCATGCAAAACACTGCCCCGCTGAGAGAGTGGAAATTTACCCATAAGACATTCTTCCAGCAGCAAGACTCCAGAGGAAACCTGATCGGAATTTTTAAAGACATGCCTTGATTTTCTCTATAATTCCTTCAAAGTTTCATGGGGAAAAAAATATAAACCAAAGGTTTAAGGTTTATTATGCTTGGTCTTGACCAGAAACAGACTGAGATATAGTCTCATTTGGGGATAAAAACTGAGAAGATGACAGCAGTGGATTATTTTTCAACAGATTTTCTGTTGCTATGTCTTCTGTGATTTCTTTTTGTTTTTCTTTCTTCCTTCTGACTATCAGTTTATAGTCTCTGCAGCACTTCAGCTGATCGATACACCAGCTCTCCCCCACCACACACAGGCAGAATCTTTAAGACGTGCAGGTGGTATTTGCAAAATAAAAAACATTTATTTTTACACTTAAGTTTGTGTCACAGATTTATCAAGAAAAGTAAAACAGAACATAAGAAAGGTGATGATTTTTAAGTTTTTATTTCTTAAAGACCTGTGGAAAACTGTATAGGAGATCTAGATAGTGAATTTAAAATCTCTTTTAAGAAAGAAACCTTTAATTTTGGGCCTTATCCAAAGTCCAATTAATGCTCCACCTTACCTTAGTGTGCCTTTAACCAGCTTTTTATTGTTTAATCTTACTCTGATCGATTTCAGCAGCACAGCTCCCACAATCTTTTATTATCATAATAAATTTAACCTTTATATTTTCATAGTACCTAAAAGTTCAACTAAGGTAGGACCCAGTGTGCCAGGTATTATTCAGAAACTCCTTACTAATGTACAGTGTCTTCCTTCAGAGGTTTCAGTTGTTACAGTCAGTTTGCAGGTTGACACATCCCACAGTTGCGTATCAGGTAACGCTGGCATGGTCAGACCTAATGAATCAGTGAGGTCAGCCAGGTGAATATGGACCTTGCAGAATTAAATTTTTATATGACAACATCTTTAGGAGAGGAAACACATCTCCCCCTTTAATCTCAAGCAAACGAGCACCCCTAAATAAGATACGATATCAGAAACTTTATTTTGTCCTTCCTGCAGTGGTAGGGAGGTTATTCTACCCTTCTCTGCAGCAGTACTGGGACACTATGTAGATTCTGGTGACCATGGTTTTAAATTATATTAGAAGTGGATCCAAGAGTTACTCAAATGATGTGAGGGACTGAGACCTTACAATAGGGGTTCAAATTTGGTGTGTGCAGATTAGCAAAGGAAGATTGATATGTGATTGCAACATTTAAATACCTTAAAAAGAAGAAATCACCAAGCTGTAAATGGCTTTTTAAATTCCACAGAAAGAGATGTAAGAGGGAACCATGATTGGAATTTATATCCAGCTAAAATAAATACTGGGAGGAAGGTACAATTGTAACAATGACAGGAATAGATTCTGGAAGTACCAAGACAAGTGTTGGATTCCCTGCATCCTGATAAATTTGAATCAAAGCCACTAGAAAATCGGGGCTAGCCAAACACAAGTAACTAGGATTATTGATGAGATAATCAGTGAATTCTGTGGCCTAGATATAAGAGGCCAAACTACACTACTGATAAACTTAAAGATCAGAACTACTTGCTCGGATTAAAACTAGGGATTTTTAATTCATTTTGGTACTAAGAAACCTAGATTTCTGTTAAAATGTTTTTATTTTCCAGAAACAAATGCTTGGGGTACATGTATATTTCAGCTCCTGGAGGGTACCTGGCACCTCAGTCCAAAGCCCATTCTTTGAACTCATCATTATTACCATTTAATTCCACTTCCTAAAGATTTCCCATATTATGTCACATTTCTGACTATTCATCAGCCACATATCACTTTGTTCCCCTGTCTGTAATGAGATACCATCTAGCCCAGGGGAAGTGTTTTATCTTGCCCAAGTGTCCAGCTATATAGTAATGCCAACATAAAAACAGCCATCACAGTAAATGATGAATAAGAAGCACATTCAAGATACTTCTAACTGTTATAATGAAGTAAAGGTACTTCAGATGAGCTATAGATAGTCTGGGTACAATTTGATCACTGTCATTATTCTGAGGTGCACAAATACTATTCCAGTTTGCGGTGGTCTGCTCCGCAAACCTGGAATGCTAGAGACTTTCAGTAAACCCAGTACCAGGCAGAATCACTGAGATGCTGAACTGCCCCAAATTGAATCACAGCAGGAGGATTAGCCAGAATCACAGGTGGAGTCTTTTAACCATGGATGGGACCAATTCCAGTAAGCATTACATGATGCATTGTAACAAAACTTAATGAGGAATAGGGGAGAATTTAAGCATTCCTGGGAACTGCTGGTCTAATTTTTCTCTGCCTCAGAGGCATGTAAGCTGGCATTCACTTAATCACCAAAAAGTAAACTCTCCATTCTTTCATACGATAACATAGAAAGACAGACACTATGAGTATCTTCTTACGTCCATAAGCTTAGCGTAGTACCTATTCACTTCTTTCTCTCTGCTCAGTATATTCCACATTTACCACAAAACAGTAACAAGATGTAGGTTAATAATCAGAGATTCATTTTTAAAAGGCATTTTTACTATGGATAGTTTCCAGGAAGAGAAGGTCCTCTCATTCACACTATTCCTACTGTTTTGATGTAGAGGCACTCTATCTTTGCATGGTTTGAATTCCTCACGATGGCATGCTGTACTCCTAGTTATAAAAAAGCTAAAGCACACAGCATAAGTCCCTCACAGTTGGTCCTTTCACCTGATGTCTACGTACGATATTTCCACATTCTGTGCCTGCGGGTGGAGGTCTTATTTTTTTGAAACTTCCACTTTGGCTACTTAAAATGCTCAGCTCCTGATCCTCAGAACAATCTGAACAGCCACCTTTTCATATCACAAAGGCTGTGCAAAATACACTGCAAAACTAGAACATAGAGAAGATGTAACCTGTTGGTATTTATGCTCAGTCTCAAGACTTTTTGCTTTCCAGTCTTCCAAAAAGCACACTCCATAGAGATTCTACAGATATTTATGATCAATTTAAACAGTTCTGTTCTTTTATCCACACATCCAGTAAAAGGTTTCTTAAAATAGCAAGAAGAGGTTAATCTGGACCAATGGTCCCACTATTAAGGTCTATGAATAGATGTTCTGCCATTCCATAAAATATTCCATATGTTCTAAAAATTCAGGTGGCATGGACCTTTCTAGACTATCTCACATAGAAACCATGAACCTTCCACATTTCATGTCACTACTGGAAACTTGCCTTTTTGTGTCAAAACCTGGTGCTAGGCACAAAAGCCACACATACAGGGCAAGATCCAGATCAATAACATTAAGTACACAAGTGTTGCAGCTCCTAAAATAAAAGGTGTCTGGATTGAATGGGATGACTCAGATGCCCTGTTCTGTCAGAGGAGAAATAGGTGTCTTATAGTGAGCCAGAAAGCTTGCATGCTAAATGAGCAGCTACACACAGCTTAAGCAGCAAAGAATACTTGGAAAAGGCATGGGTTGCAATTCTTGCACTTCCTGGGAGCTGAGGCACCGTATTCAGCAAAACACTTTCAATAAATCCACTTTTGCCCTAGACCGACCGACCTTCCTTTCTTCCTTCCTTCCTTCCTCCCTCCCTTCCTCCCTTCTTTTTTTTTTTATAAGCATTAACACAGATTGTAAAATTATGTCTGTGAGTGGGAACAGGGATAGTGATTTGGAAGGAGAATACACGACATCTTCTTGGGAACCAGAGCACAGCATCGTTATTCCACTTTGTATATCCACATTTTCTCTTCTCAACAAAAAAATGGTGGGTAAGAATATGTGACAGTAAACTTCTGAAGAGCAACTAACCATAGGCTTTTCTATAGTGCTAAGATAGGTTGCACATGGAGAAGAAACATAGAAGTTACATTGCCTGACTCCAGATGTCACACCTATGACAGCTTTAGGTAGAGGTTCCAAAACAAAGAATACGGTAGCCTCAAATCCATAAAACATTGTCATGGATGAAGATATGTGGCAATCTCACACCAGAAGATGTGCTGATTTCCAAACACTGTCCGTAGTGTGCACGCAAAAACCCTGCTCATCAGTTACTTTGCATATAGTGTAGATAAAAAAGTGTAAACCTGAGCATAGAGCCTAAAATCTCCTTCAGATTGTATATATTGGACAGGGGCCATGTCTTGGCAGTGAGAAGTCCACATTGCACGTAACAGAGTACAGCCTTGGGGCTCAAGTAACTATAATCCTACAGACAACATTTGTTTTATTTGTATTATAAAAGTGAGATTCACCGTGAATTTACTGGCTAAAAACTCTTTAACAGTGGAAGGCAAAGGAAATAAGACAGTTGGCTAGCAACTACTCCAAGAGACCTCTAATTCTGTAAAACTTAATTTTAATAGAGAAAAATATGTATCAAGCATGTATATCTATACCTCTCATAACATGAGCCACGAAAGTACATTTAAAAAACTTGAGTATTACTATCAGAACATTTCCTTTGAAAATTTCTTTACAAATTCCTGCTTACATTAAAATTTTACACCAAGCCATACAGCACAATACAAATTGCATCAATTAACTACACTTGTATGCTACACTAATAATTAGAATACAAAAATACCTGTAATACATGAATTAAATAGATAACAGATATAAATTAGGACAGAAATTTGCCCAAATTTTGCAAGTTAAAAAACCCCAAATTATTTAATTATGATTAATGAGAAAATGAGGAAACATGCTATTGAAAGAAAACCTTTCTAAAAGCAAAGAGCAATTATGTTTCATGCTGAAAAGACCACAGATTCCACATAAAACTCACAATGCTGTGCCAATTATTTGGACTCAAATTCCCTTATTGTAGTAATTGAAACAATCTCAAAGAGTGCAAAAATTACTGAGTTGAAAAATCTATTCTTTAAAGTATACCATGCATTCATTTTGCACATAAACGATCTTAAAGTATTTCAGAAGGTGCTGTACTTTCTAGTTTTAAAAGTGAAAATAACATCTGTCACTTTAGTAACACTGTTAGACATCTTTTAAATAGATATTTAACAGAATTACAGACATGTTGGAGCTTATATTCACTGAAAAGGCTACTGTAGTGCATTAATCTTTAGATAAAGTAATAGGATCTTTTCCATGTATTAACAATCCTCCATACAAAAGATTTCTTAAAACTTTTTAAACAGCTTTATCAAGCACAAATGGGTAGCTAAATGATACGTGGTTACTGAAAAAGGTATTGCCTGAATCCATACAGATTTTGATTGCTTTAGGAAAAAGAGGAGTTTGCAAGGTTTGCGTCTTTAAAATTAAAGTATATTTTTAAATATACAATGGTATAACAAATTGGAAGATAGTCCTGTAGCGCAGACTTTTTGGCTACATATTTCACTTGCTTCTAAAGAATCTTTATCACACTGCTGCAATGCACTGATGTGTCCCCTCTGACATGATCTGAGGTGAGTAAAACAGAGTCCAACGCCACACTGAAACATCCAAAATTTGCTCCTGACATTCCATTTGCAGCTCTGGTAATTGCAAAGTCTAGCAAACTAAATGCTAATTTTATAAAATAAACAACTGTTTTAAAAGTAGTATTTACTTAAATAGAGATATATATTATTCTGGTCTAATTCCTGTTGATAGCAATTACAGCTTTTTATTCAAGAAGGTAACAATATATATATATCTTCTAGTATATGCACATACATACGCACATTCATCTACCCAACATCCATCACGCCACCAATGATTTAAGTACTTCTAAACATGTATCAGTTTCTGGTTCCCACTTCTATTTCTCTGTCTTAATCAAGAGTGTCCAAAAAGACTCGTACACCTATACCTACAATCTGTCGATTTCTCTGGTTCAAATTCCAAAGCACTCAGGATCAGGAAATATAAACCCAGGCATTTGGCAAGGCACCCAAAAGTAATAGAAAAAAATACGTTGTGTGGAACAAACGATGAATCAGTCTTTTATTCATTTTTCTGCAAGGTTTGTAGCAAATAAATGAGCCTTTCTTTTTGGTGCTACCACAGCATAAAAAGAGAATCACTGGAACATGCTGGAATAGCCATAAAAAGTGAATAAAAAATAGCAAGAATGGCTCTCAAATGCCTACATAAAGCTAAGTCAGGGCTATAAAAACTGCTGCATCTAATTCCATAATTTCTTTCTGTGTTTTCATGCAGTCAGCCATTCCGGATTGTCCTGGAGTTCACTGTCCAAGGATCTTGCAAAAAAATCTTACCTAACCCAAAATACAAATTATTTTTTTATTATCGCTATTTCTTATTGATGTCATCATTGCTAAAAAAGGGTGTTAACTTCAAACCAAAAAATTACTAGAATAGGACATTCCCCCTTTTGCTTCCCTTCCCCCAAGACTTTTTATAGACATACATTTCTTTTGATTTTCTGCACACCTCTTAACAGTTTGTGAATTTTCATTCCTCTCTGAGATGAATATATTATACTACGGGATATTATATAAATGAGACCATTATTCAAAATGAGAACCTTCTCTACTCACAGCATCACTATTTGCAGAGTTTGAGACAAAATAAATGTTTCCCATGAGTGACTAAATGCAAAATAAAAAGTAACCACTCAACTTTAATAGTTTAAAAATGCTATTAAACATAATGGTTCCTCAACATTCAAGCAGCACTATGTTTTAAGTGATCTTCATTTTTAAAGAACTGTTTTATTTACATTTGAAATATTGATGGTGCATAAAGTTCTGTTCATGTAGTAATGGTAGTCAAAAGTATTTAAAATAATTGCCACAAGACCGAAGTCATAAGTTTGCTCTGTCCCTAGGCCAGCCGAGACTCTAGTGCTAAAAACGTAAGCGTCTGAAGAAATAATAAGAAACACCTACTCCACTCTGCTTAATTCTTGAAGAAGTATCTGTGACTTTCTTAGTGACTAAAAGAAGAAATATCAAAGCAAAACTTATTAGGTTATTAAGTAATAAAATAGTAACTCAATCTGGTGGTTTTTTTTACTGGTCAAGGATAACTTATTTCACAGATTTTTTTGTCACCTGATATCGAGCCTGGTAGCTATGCCAGCACAGTATCCATGCACTATAGGTGCTCTGAGCAACAGCAGTATTTGTAGGAAACCAAACAAATACACATGCCACTTTACAGGAAAATAAAAAAGATTACAGGTCAGATTTATAAGTCCACAGTTACTTGTGTGCCAGGAGCATATAAAGCTGTATGGGCATAGAGTAGCCTAGCAAATGATGGGAAGTGGCCAGATCTGCACAACCTGTCTCTCCAGAGAAACACTGAACTCCTAGAAAGGAAGCAGGGCACAGTAAGAGGCCACAGCTGGCACATGTTGTGAGAATAAATCATAAATTGTAGAGCCTTAAACTCTCTTTTGCTCAGCTGAATTTACCCTGAATTTCTGTGTAGTTCCATGTCTTCCCGAAAAGCATTCCAGCTTACTGCTTTTCAGGGTAGTCAATTAAAAAAAGAGAATGGTTACATCCATTTACCAAAAAAAGAGCAAAACAGGCTTTAAAACGTGCCAAGAACTCAATACAGTCTTACCTGAAGGTTGGATAAAAAACTCAGAGTGTATGTAACCTCAGAAAAATTCTCCAAGACATACTAGCTGGAACAGGGAGGAAGGAGACTGAGTTGTCAGCCTCCCCTAAATTAGCCAAGATGCTGAAGCAGAGGAAGACGTCACTGGTAAACAACGGAATTGCCATTTATTGGGTTTTTTTTTTTTTAGTAGTAGTTTTACTTTCTACTTTGTAATCAGGAAAGTCAAACAGATCATCTAGAATAAATGTACATTTATTGTAGAACAAACAGATCAGAAGAATTTTCTTTTTCACACAAGAATGTTTAGTTCTTAAATATGATAAATCTAGAATGCTTTTACATTCATAGAGCGAACAAATGGAGACTTGGAGTCAAATATTTTAGAAGCAGGCAACCTCAACAGCATTAGCACTCTTGGGGTGGGACAGGGCTCCATAAAGCTGCAAAAGTCAGTTGGGGGACTGGTAATCCCAACAGTGGGGCAGAAGGAGAAGTCTTCTCAAAGAAAGTAGTATAAGCGGTGAGAGATATGTGATAGACAGTGACTGACTGCAACTTTGGGATATTCTGCAGTGCTCCTCAAACTTTTTCACATCTCCTTATTTTTAGCTTATTAAGGTAGCATTTAAAAGACTCCACTGAAAGTGAGGCCAATTGGGGTAAACTTTGTACATACAGAGAGTTAAAAAACAAGCAAACACATTTTTCACAGTATTTGTGAATTATATAAAATCACAGAATAGGGTAAGAATCAGATTTAAATTACTTGTCCAGTATCACATAGTAGGATAGGGACAGATCTTAGAGACAATCCAGAGATGTATCCATGCAGCAAACCATTTACTTCTTTGGTTCCCTTTGCTCGCATCCCTTCCTGGGTAGGTGGTAACCATTTACATGCTCCAACTGCCAACATTTTGCTGACAGCTGAGTTCCGCATCTGCACTCACAACTGATTTCTGTCCAGCCAAAACCACATCTGGCATTTCCAACTGGAATAACTCTCACACAGGCACCACTAATTTCCATTCCCACCTCTGTGCTTCCCTTCCTACTGTGTCGCAGTCAATACCACAGTGTTGTCTGCAGACATCATAGATACCTGCCCCTGCACTGAAGCCCTATCACCTGATATACTTCTTCCTCCAAATCATTTCTACAGTTGCTTTTTTCCTCCTTTTAGAGTCAACACCCTCCTCTCACATCATAAAAGTCTCCATACACCATTCACAAGCACAGCACATTCTAAAATGCATCTATGCTTTCTCTAATCAAATTCCTTCCCCATATTTTGAGTCTGTCTACCAGTAAGCAGCTCCACCTTTTTTCCTAGTATCAGGCCTTCTCTTCAGGGCCCTGAACAGCTCTGCTTCCAAATGCCTGCCTTCATTCACATATCCTCTGCTTTGGTTGTCATGGCTACAACACCAGCTTCACATCCAGGATTCCTTTTCCCCATTGGCAATTTCAGACTTTCTTTCAAGATACCCGTGATATTTGAAAATCCTTTAAATATTCAACCCTGCCTAATGACCAACATCTATCATGACATCTATAAAGATGTGTCAGATTTTCAGTTTCGTCAAACATCAGTGAGGAACTTCTTTGATTTCCACAGCTTTTGAATGATGGTCCTTCAGTGGTCTCAACACTTCTTGCAGACCACCTAACACCCTGTCACTAAACTCATAGCTTAGAGCTCTAGTGAAGCAATAGGGTCTGTGGGCTGCCTGTGTATTTCTTATGGTAGCCTTGGAATTAAGCTTGGAAAATGGGGGGAGGGGTGCTTATCTTATTTTCACAAAAATATTTTCAGATCAATGAGACTCAACAGGCAGGCTTCAGGCTAAGTTCAAACCACAAGACACGTCCATCCAGGCCACAGCATTATATCTAGTGCAAGACAGCTGCTTGGACAGCAATACAACAACTACCTGCTTTAGAGCTCCTGAAAACGGCACATTTCTATGAAAGCAGAAGGTGGAAAAAGAGAAGCAGCACCCTGTTCCTTTGCACAGCATGCAGACTCTAAAATATCCAGAGAAAGATCCGCACCAGATCTCACAGCTACTGCAATTTTTGAGGACGGAAGGAGAGCAGGGGCACTCCAACATGAGATCTATTGCCTTTTGTTGGGGGAGAATGAACGGAAGAAGTGTCTCCAGAGACCCATGGTTGGTGTTGAATTGTGGAGACTGGAAGAGATGACATGACCAAGGTGTCCAAGAATGTGCAGGAAGGTGAGGAAAGGAAGACAATTCATGAGCCAGAGTGAGACACAGCCCCTCTCCCAGAGCAACACAAGGACAGGAACATCACAGAAGTGAGGCTGCAGAGTTTGGTTTGGCTGTAATCACATGATGTGATTAATATTCTCTTCAGTATCTTTCATGTCTACTTTTTATCTCCAACTCTCTCTCATATGACTTCACTGGAGCAGATACCATACCTTCATTTGTATCTTGCCAGAAAAAAATAAACTACATGTGTACAAACAGCCACAAAGCTGTAGTCCGTACCTCTAGGGATCAGGCTATTTTACAACATGAAAGTTTTAGATTAGCAAGAAAATGTTCAACCTATACCATTCTAACATCATTTTGGATTTGAAGTTTCATCAAATGCTTCATTTTTTAACGTTGTTTCTCCTAGATTTTTAATAATGTCTGTAGTTTGACTTACAGCACTGATGCCACAAAATATTAATCATTCCTAAACAGATACGATGCAGGCAAACAAATCATGGCGGGGTTGTAAGTTGGCTAAAATTTTATTTACAGAGATATGCTCAATTTGTATCAGTCATTGATTTTGTAGAGAAAACGTGAAACAATAACTCACGCTGAATCTACTTGTTCCTCACCTTGGTATACCCATTGCTGCTGTTAACATGGCATCAGCTATCAGCCTTCACCTTTTAACAGTGTTCAGTGGAGGGGGCAAGAAGAAAGGGGCGCACATTCATTGTCACCAATGGCATTTTTCAACATCATGACAGGTTCTCACTCGCACAGTGGCAGCTGCACCGACAATAGGTTGCTTTACACCTGGTGTTTTCTTGAGGGAGAATAACCCAGTGACACTGGACAGAACACAAGTCACTGCAGAAATGGTGGCAGCCTGTGACCCTTACATAGGCATGGTTGATGAACCAGAAGAATTGCCTGTAAAGCCCATAAGGCTGTGACCCTTAAAAGTTGCAGCGGCCAATTAATTCTTAGGATTTTTATCATTCTATTTTCCTCAACACTTTTTCAAGGCTAAGCTTGGATGCTTAGGGGAATGGCAAAACAAGATTTGTCTTTCCTTATCTATCATATAAAGACATGGAACAATTGTTGTCTAACCACTTACTGGTTCAGCACATGGGTGTATAGGCACAGAACAAAGATATCTCCCAGTCTCAGGGGAGGTTCAGACCTTGAGCTCTGTTGCTGGGGCTCATCTCAACTCATCTCTACCTTCTTGTGAAAGTAATGTGAAATGACAACACTTCCCAAATAAACAAAGACTCCTTTCCTCTGTTATCTTCAGTGTAACAGACTAAAGGATGAACCAGAATCCCTATACTTTATGGTTATTTTTCTCTCTACTTTAGTGAAAACCAAAGAACCCTTCATCTTCTGTCAACCCAGGCAGTGAAGTATCACAGGTCCACTGTAGTTCACACAGTCAGACGTGCATGGTGTTTGAATCCCACCACACTGCACTCATGGAAATTTAGCTTTCTCTCCAGGCTTCAGCATTGTCTTTCTTTGGCTCTCCAGCACATTTTGCATGTACAATTTGTAGTTTAAGCAAAGTTTTATTCCTTTGGTTTATAGTTTTTGTGTCCAGGGATATATATGTGTTAATCTAAATGTATAACTCCAGGATTTTCTCCTGTAGCATACCTCTTTCAAATCATGCAAATCTGCTTCAGTTCCGGTCAGTCCATCCAAGCTTATCTCTGCCCATCTACCCCTCCAATGCTTGGTAAGGCACTTTCCATTTCCTTTGACAAGACTTGATCAAACCAGTTGGCATACCTCAGCAGATAACTCATTTTTTAAAGTAACGACCTCATCAGTTCTTTTCTACTTCCATTTACAGGGTTGTTGCCATGTAAACTGTCACTGTTAGTCTTTGATTTCTGGCCCAATGTAAAGGTGAAAAGATGAATGTAAATAGATTTGCAATCAAAACAGAAACATACTTACGGAGACTCCGTAACATCAAGCAAAGTTCAGAAGCTGTTCGTAGACACACTCGCAATTGTCATTGCATGCAGTGTAGCTCTCCATTCTAGGTGCCTAAGGATGGCAACTGGATTTTAGATAACGCATTTTTATCTCATATAATGCTGTATTTGTAGGTGAGAATGAGACAGTAAGAGAATTACCTCTAAATAGCGTGCAGTGGGAAAATACAACAGTGTGTCTTTGCAGTAATGTTTAGCTTAGATGAGGTCAGGAAAAGGATTGTGTTATTTGCTGCGATACTTAATGCTAATATTGTTCTTTTTCTACTTGCATCTTCTTCTTTTCCAACTCCATTCTATTATGTCCCCATGCTCAGTTTTCCCTAGTAAAGAGGTCCTTTTGGACCTTCCTTCTTCTTCTGCTGGTGTCCCTATCTTCCCTGATGGCTCTGTTTTCAGAGGTCAGTTGCAGTTCTGTTCTCCCTCATGCAACAGAAGGCACCAATAAACACTGTCAAGTTCATTCTTCCTTTTAAAAACCTTAGTGTTTTTAAAACGTTAGGACAGTTGTAAACACATTTGGAAACAAACAAAAAAAGAGAAATCTCTATGCAGATAAGCAGCCAGGACTCCATAGGATATCAGGGCTCTCTGATGCACTCAGAACTTCAAAATTCCCCAGCACATTTTGCTGCTCTTGTTCCCTTCTAACTAATTCTTTGAGTGAGCAATTGGAGTTTGATCAATATAAAATCTGTGATTTTTCTAATTGTGATTCGTTACAGCTTCTCTAAATTGGTTGCTCTAAGAATAAAGACTAACCTTTTCAAACCTCTCATCCGGAAATATTATGATAATGAGCAATGCCTAAGCTTCACAAAGGATGCCTGCAATATTACTATACTATTGAACAGACAGATCATTTATAAAAGTAAAAGGTTGCTTCCAGAAAAGGCATCCTTATGGAAATGTTTAGCCCTTTCTAGATTAACAATTCAGGTTTGTTTCTTATTTTAAGGATTTACTGGAAGACCACCTAGAGGATAATATTTGCTTTAGAAATGACACACTACTGTTTTACACAGAGAATAGATACTTATCTCTACTCCAATCCATGTAACATTTTTACAGGAATAGTCCATAAAAAAATTAAGCTTCCCAAAATGAAATAGATTTGCCTGTGTGTTGGGGGGCGGGGGGGAAACTTCAAACCAAAGCCTATTTCATCTACTGCAATTTATATGAATGATCTTATAACCATAAAATAAGTCCATGTGCAAATATTTTAGTGTTAGGTAGCCAACAAATATTCAAAATGGCATTTGCGCAATGCACATGGATGTTGATGTTACAGAACAGCAGATATTCTGCTTGAGGTTTTTTGGAAAAAAGAATTTATAAACATTTATTTTAGGAGGTCAATAGTGCATTCTCTCTCGGCCAAGCTATTTGTGGTGCTATTAGGCAGGGTTATTTGCATACATCTATACTTATTAAAGATTTTAAAAAGCAAATTATAGTTTGAATTTTACCCCAACATGGAACATTTTTTTTTTTAACTTCCAAAATGAAGTCTTCTAGTCAGCTATCCCATAACGTCTGTGCAGTGTCATTTTATGGCACTCATGTTCCAATGCTCTAAAGCACTTAGATGGTATTCTTGACTCCAGTGCAACAATTTGCATACTTAAAGTTAAGTACCTACTTTTTGGGACCTGGGCCTAATACTTCCTTTCATTATTTGTATGTATTGCAAATGGTTTCTGTTTCCTTCTGGATGCGGGATAGCTAATTATGTTTTAGTCCCTGGGCATCTAGCAAGCATAATATAAAACCACAAGCTTATGGCTGTTTCTTACTGCAGTTTTGTCCCAGTGCAGGCTAGCTAAAGGTGCAGTTACAAGCTTCCACTCCAGAGCAGCTTCCTTCCAATATCCAAGGAAAGTAATCTCCTGGCTATGCTAACAGTCATCCAAAAACCTACCATATAATCTAATTGAACTATTGATTCCCAAGCTAGGGCTTCTATTTAACATTCTAGAGAGAAAGAAAAGAGAGAGAAAATGGTTTTACAGACACAGGAACACAATGCTGCACAAACCTTCCTTAGCTTCTGTTGCTTTACCCTCATTTATCATAAAGACTATGCAAAAAATGTAGTTACAATGATAACGACAGTAACACCCTCCTCCTCTGAAATGTATTCAGTTTTTATTTCTAGCTGCAAATTCTTTAACAGGGATTATATTTTTTCCTTAATAAGAAAGAGTCTAACTGCAAGGAGGAATAGAAGAATGGAAAGTGCTCCATCACAGCATCACCTCACATTACTTATGTGTCAAGACAGCTGGTAGTACTATCGGTATGAGAGAATCTTTCTCAGCTTGTTTGTTTCATCTGGGTTTTTTTTTAATTTAAGAGGAGAAAAAAGAAGCATGTAGTTTAAAAAATTCCATCAGAAACCTACTTTCTCTTTCATTCAGACTGCAAAATCAACAAACTCCCTTGACAATTATTTCCTATGAATATTAATTAAGATACTACTACAGTGTGTTTACTAATCTTTTAGAAATAATGCAAGCATTATGGGGCCAAGATATTAGTGCCATGGAATTAGAAAAATGTTCTGAACATTTCACCAGCAGTAGAGTTTCTATTCTGGCAATTCCGTAAGTGCAAACATACACATATGCATACACATATACATAGCTATTTTACAGAAAGCCTTATATGCTGATAGCAATGTGTGACATTCCTCCATATTTTTGAAAAAGCAAGTCAGAATTATTCATACCAATATCAAAGGCAGCTGCTTACAAAAGCATTCTGCACTGTTACCTGATCCCAGAGTATTTAGTTCATATAACTGGAATAACTTAAACAATAAAATACCTTCATTTATCTGAACAGCATTATGAGATTTGTTCTTGCTGGTCAAAATATTTCCTTATATCAAGGAAACCCCTTAAAGCAAGGGGTTAAAGCACTTTTCAATTGTTTCTCAGGTAGTTCTATGTATTTGGAGATCTTTTAAGTCACGAATTAAGCAACTCTAGGAAGGCAAGTTCTTCACAGAATAATTTAAAATCAGCTCTGAAAGGGTTTCTAGACTGATTTTTAAAATGTAGTTTTTCATGGCTAGTTTGTAAATTATAACAAATTACTTCCTATCTGCCAGCCCCTGAAACTTCCCTAAATAGTTAAACATAATGTTGATAGTTAAGAGCTACAGCTTACTCTACTCTTGTATTTTTAGTTTTGGGCAATGAAGCTGAAAAACAGGACATCTGGCAACATCCTAAACTAGTATTGTTCCTGCATATTTTCCACTGGGATTGTAATAGTAGAAATTTTAATCTTATCTAGGACAACGACAAATCTTCAAGGGAAAAATTTCTTTCTACTGGTGAGGTCCATCTACACATAAGGGTAATGGGGTGACATAAAAGCCCTAGAAGAGATTTCCCCAGAGAAGGAGTTTCTTCCTTAGGGTCCCTTTGCAAGCTGTGATGAAGGAGTTGTGTGAAGACAGCTATAGAGATCTGTCAGGAAAAGCATTGCACCAGGCAGTGATTGCAGGCAGAACTGCACATGCAAGGCAGTGCAGGGCAGCTGGTGTAACTGCAAGAGCAGTGATCCTAATTTTTGCAGGAACCACTTGCAGAGCAGCCCAGTGTCAGGGGGACAAAAAGGAAGCAAATTAAATACCATAATGCCATGTACTCCTAACAGCCTTAAAAGAATCATAGCCCACATTTTTGGTAAGGACTTTGCACAGCTTAAAAGCAATGATTGCTTCAGAAGAGTGACCACTGGGTAAAGAGGAGCCTAAGGGAAAGAACAGCCCCAATGCAGCTGGCCAAACACCAGCCTACATCAGCCAGAGGTTTACATTTCATCCAGGGCGGAGAATAGCTAAAGAAGAAGGTGTGGGAGCACAGAAATAAGGCATCAAGGAATCAATCAAAGTACAAGAGTATATATATTGCTGGAAACATCACTAACTCATTTGGTGCTATTTGAATATTTCCTACAAACAAGAATGTGTCCAAATCCTGGGTCATCATATCTATTCAGAAATGGGTGTAGAGACAATACTGGCATCATTGGCACAAAAAGGGTCTTTTGCTGAAGGATTTTCTTCAGTGTTTTTTCACTAATAATGATCAATCCTTGACGTTTAGTGTAAGTTATAAAACTGGTGTAGTAATACAAGGATAACTGTTTCAGGTCTGGCTTTCATTCCATCACATTTTCTATTTACTGGCAAACTGTATTGAATTTACTCTCTGTTGGCAGCAGTTTGTCCTAATGTGATTAATGTTTTCTCTGTGAGAACTGTTCATAATATGCAAAGTGAAGAGGACTATATGCACTACTTTTAGCATTTTTTCACTGCTAGAAGTGATGACCCAAGGATGCTGAGGCCCAGGAACATATCTAATTTCTTCTGATTTACCCTTGTTGGCCAAAGTCTATGGGTATTAGAGGATAATTTGGAAGTAAAGCCCAAAAGATCCGAACAGAAGGCTACCTTAGCTCTCATTCGCTGCAATAGCTGACAAAAATGAGATCATCATCCAAGTCCTCCTCCATTAATTGTGCATTTGCATTCTTTATTATGATTATTTTTTGCCTTGTTTTAAGGAATCATCAAGACAAACTCCTTATCAGCTGTGTCATAAAGCTGATAAAATACATGAATTCTACATTGTCCCCCCATACCTCAGATTCTGAGGACTTCACCATAACTGTCAGCACTATTCCTATTGATACATAAAGAATTAATAAAATATGTAAATCCTGAATGGCTCAACACAACTTCACCCTATTCAATAGAAAGACCAGGAACATTCACTCAGGAATTCGGCTCAAGTGAAACTGTATCCTGTTCAGTGGAGTACAGAGCAATTGTCTGTAATGTTTCTCTCATGTTTCAGCACTACAGAAATTTTCTGGCCTAGTCCTGCTCCTTCACTATGTTGTTCTACTGAAGTTTATTGAAATGGGCTCTGGCATGAAATGCTTTTGCCCAGCTAGCCCATTTACCAGAAAGTGCAGCTTCATCTAGTGACTACTAATGAGGTATGGTTTTTGTTGGGCATGCTGAAAAACATCTTCAAAAGCACTTTGGAAAGGACTTAGGCTACAAGCTCAGGCAATGAAAACAAATATTTTAGCCATATACAATCTTGTAATTCACTCCTTCCTTCTTTACAAGGCATTATACTTCACTGACATCCCCAAAATGAAACATACAGAAAAGGAATTTGAAGTGCACCTTTCTCCTCAGCATGACTGCAGCAACTATACACACTTTACAATGGCCCAACACCACTGTGAATCCACTTACTGACAACACTTGTGACATCCGTCATGTCAGAGGCTGTCAGCCTACTTTGGAATTTGACTACATAAAACAGTTCCTCCTCCTGAGGCAGTCTCGCTCCTCTGTCTGATTTCTGTGCTTGCAGGAGAAGGCGGAACTGAAGATTTTCAGAGCTAATAAAATCTTGGAGATTGCCAGTGACAGAAAGGTTCAAGTGTTAGCTCCAGTGGTGGTAGCAGAGTTCAGTGAACTGTTTCCCCTTAAACAGCTCATAATTATGTTTCCATTTTAGCTTTTTCTCCACAGTTGCATAAATTCAGAGAACCTGTGCAAGTGTAGGTTGTTTTGAAAGACACAGTGCATTTAAGGGGTTAAAATGGCAATATTCTATTAAATCCTCTTTTCACAAGTTGACAAAGGTCATAGACTATGTGGTGCCAATGCTTCTAATCAAACTGGTGAATCCTTTTTTAGCAATCATCTGAATGGGAAGTAGAGACATTCTAGCTTTTAAAAAGTCTTATATTGTCATATGTATTTCTCCTGAAAATTGGTTTTTTTTGAAAAGGTGGAAAGTTGAGCTGCCTAACACAATCACATCAATCAACAAACATAGGATTTTGACTGTATCTCCTATTCTAATGCTAGAACTCAGTCCTTTCTTGCTTATTTTTCTTTTCTCCTTCCAAAACTGCTTTGTGACACCTTGAGTATAAAAGCGGCCAACTAAAACGTGTCTATTCTTTCCAGTCTTCTGAAACTGCCTGAACTATAGGGAAAGAGGAAGGTAAAATTTCAAAAGGTTCATTGCATTATACTGATTGTCTACAAGTGCTGTTTTACTTGCTTCTATAATTTGGCTTTACAGTGGGCAGAGGCAACCTTGCAACAATAATCTGTCCACTGCAAAATCGTTGTTTCAGCACTGAAGCAATCCTTCTGGTCACTCATCCAGCAAGCACATGAATCATTAAATTCTTAGTCAGAAAAGATACCTGTATATTTGGAGAGCTGGCAAAGAAGCAAGTGCAGGGGAAGTTCTTGATAGCAAGATGACTTTGTTTTCTACATCTGCATTATAAAGGGACAAATTTTTATTGTAAACAGCTCCAGAAGAACAAGGTACATTTTGCCTTAAATGCAGGATTCTTGAGCAGCAAATGTTATTTCCCTTTCTAGCACCACCTTTTTTCCACAGGAACATGCTTCCATTTTTACATACACACAAAAAGAATATTTGCTAACAATGTACATATGCTTACAGACCTGTAGTAATTTTTTAATCTGATTTCTCTGAAAGTTCATCTCACAGGGTAGCAAAGCAGCCTTTGGGCTATAAATAGAGAATAAGCAATGATGGCCAGAGAGCCATGAGACTCTTCCATCTGTCAGTCAAGTTGTCACTGCCCCTTCAACACAGGTGAAGAAATGTCAAATAAGATTTGCAGCAAGTTAAGCATTCCTGTAAGTGTTAGTGGAAGAGTATTGGCTCCAGACACCTGCTTTTAAATATTTTTTTTCTTCAGTGAATTCAGTCTTAGCTGGGAAGGCACACAGCTTATGTGCCTTTTTTCATTAGGTGACTAGTTTCCATCAGGACCTGAGGTAGAGTATGAAGTATTATGGGACACTTGAGAGACAACAGGTGTCTAACACAAATAGGTAGTAAGTGCAGGGTTGTCAGTGAAGATAGTAATGCTGGCACATGAAATAACAGTAGTAAGTAATTGAAGCAAGGAAAGGAGTGTCAGATGAGACAGCTGAACTGGCACGTGAGTCTCTCATGAGATATTGAGAGACGTTGGTTTGGAGAACTAGACTTTTCTGCCATCATTTACAGAATCTCTTTCTCCTTCTCTTAAATTGAAAACTATCAGACAAGCAATACCATGTCTAGCATCACTTAAATTTAATCTTGGTGATCTGCAGGTGTTCATGCCTGCTATCATTAGGGCAGGGTCTGGGTTGGTGGAGGGTTTTTTAATCCTACTCCCTAGCCTGAGCTAATGTTCTGATAGCACGTTATTGTTTGCTTCTGGTATTTCTTCTCCTCAGCTAACACACAAAATTTACACCACTACCTTGTTTACACTAGCAGCTTAACGTACACCAGAAATACATTTTATAGGTAATTTCTATTCTTTTGCACATATAACCCTCCAGTCTTCCCCACCATGAGCTTGGCAGGGACGTATTCAGCAAGGAAAGTGGGAGAGAGCCGCCGCCTTCTCAGCACCCTTTGGTGCCAGCCTGCAGTACCTCTGTGAAGCCGATCCGCTATCACAGCCAGCAACAATGCGCTGGAACAGTCTCTGCTGCTCTCCTTAAGGGAGATCCCCATTCCTGAATCATTTCTTTCACTGCAATTTTCAATCATGCTATAGAGAGTTAAATTTCTACACTGGCACCTCAAAGCCAGCTCTCGGTCTAGGAAAACAAAATTACATAGGTTTCATAGCAGACAGCACACTTTATAACATGAGGAAAAGAAGTAAAATTCTGCCCACGAGGGAAAAACTGCAATGGAAGCAACCCAGGAGATTATTTTGGGTATGCAGTTATGAGGTAGTTTTAAAATAAATAAATAAATGGACTAGCTAGTATATAAACATGACTGAGGAAAAATAAATATTCAGACAGGTTCAGCTTCTTCATTATTTCCCCTGATGCTTTTCAGACGTCTTCACTCTCAAGCACTTAAAACACATACCAAAAATATTTGCTACTCCCTTAAGCCATTTTTAGCCTACCTGTCTAGTGCGCAAATACAGTTCCCTTGCAACTGCAAGCTGTAGTATTGTGTTAATAATTTTTCCCCCAATTCCACTGAGATACCAATAGAAACTTGAAAGGAAAATCAAAAATTAAAAAGGCAAAGGGATCTTTTAATATATACTGTCAAACAGCTGTGAGGCCTTAATCCTAGATGCCTTTTTTTCTCTTTTCATAACACCTACTCAAGATTTTTCTGTTCAGCAACAAAAAGATGCTCAACCTGAAAAATGAATTTTTACAACCTGCTTTTTTAAAACACGGTGATTTGAGTGAAAGTTCTCTTACTGACTTCACAAGTGCGCCCAGAAATCATACTTCACAAATTTGGTGAGGAAGTGACTTTCAGCCTGTTACCACTTAACCCTATCACCCACCACCATTTCCTCGCTGCAGGGCATTTTTGCCCAATGCGCCAATTCAGAACTGTTGCCAACAGAGGGTTCAAGCCACATTTTCACTTAATCATCATGGGCCCAGGCTGGAAGGATCTTTGAGCAAGAAGCACATCATTTATATTTGTAAAAGTTATATGTACTTATTCCACTGTATGTACAAGCTGAAAGCCAAGGACTCAGTTTTTTAGTGTGTTAAATGCCCCGCATCCTCCTGACAGAGATGGGCACAGAAAACAGTCCCCAGTTTGCAGAACACAGTTTAGAGGACGAAGGATGTTTGTGCCCAGTTCAAATCTCTTGCTCTTTTCAGTACAAGTACATGTCCCTCAGCATCTTAACAGAAAGAAACACAATCCAGGTAATATGTCAGAAAACAAAAGGTGTCCATGGCACTGTTTTTGGTTCCTTTTTTCCTGCTGGAGTTAAGACGGGTGTAGGAATGTTTCTCACGTGATATTTCTATTAGCTCTTTGTGTTAATTTATCATTAACTCCAGCAAATACCAGTACTATCCTTGTCTATATGGGGACAGCTAAAAAAATTAAACCGAATTAATATCTAATAGGAGTAATTAAGCTAAGTTTAAGTAGTTCATGGGAAATTCATATTCAAAAATAAATAATGTTTTCATTTAAAAATAAACTTATTTAAAATTAAATCTCAAGTTATGACAATATTTGTGAAAGGCCCAAGAGCAGGGTTAAAATATCTCATTAAAACTTTAATACTACAGTTTGGTTTTCAATCAGAATTCATTGCAGTAGCCTCTGAAGACCAGGGACAGGGGATATTCTCTTCACTTCTACTTATTCAACTAGTAAACTCAGTGATTAGATAATGAAGAACAGAGCAACCTGAAGAAATATAAACTGATTTTTCCCCTCCAAGATTAGGGCTAGATCTAGGCATTAGTGAATGAGATCTACTATTTCTAAATCCTGGCAGACTCAGTCCCCAGAAGGTATTGCATCAGTTCCTTCACGGCAGAAAATATTCATTTTGTTAAATAATCGCATTTTTTATGTGAAATATATTTTGATAAACTTATTTACTTATACATTCAACAAGTTTAAATTAACTGAATTCTAAATTCACAGTACCATTATATATCTATTAACTGAATTTCATCCGCCTCCAAAAGGTGTTCAAAATATAAATCAACAGAATAACAACATTCAGTACTTGAATCTACTTCAGATAATAATCTGAATATATGCTTCTTTTTTCATGAATACTTTAAATAATGTATATAGGGGTAACCAGCAAGTGTTTATTTTATTGTAAAGGCAATATTTTGCAGCAAATCAACACTCAATGGCAACTTCAGCTCTCAAAATACAAATTCATTGGCATCAACTGACACAAACTCTTCTTTCAGAAAGCAGCAGAGAAGTGGTGGGAAAAAAAGCCTCTTAAAAGTCTATTAGTTAAAACAAGCTTTTCCTGCTTCAGGCTTTAAATCAGTTTAAAAAAAAAAGGCTATTCAAATTACTTTCATGTCAATCCATCCACCATGATCTGCAGAGAGCTATTTAAGAAGACACAGAGACAGACTAAAGAATATCTTCACTTGTGTTACTGTCAAACCTGGTATGGTTCATATTTGTCATGTTATACTAATATTTCTTAAAACTCCTATTTTTGCTGTGTTGAGTATTTCAATGAAGAAAGATATATATATTATTATAAGCACAGAGGATTGTTTATTTGCCAGAATTAAGGAAAAAACTTACATATTTGAAAAAACACATTGAGGAGATGACATATGACTAAGAGCCTCCATTGTAATAAAAAGATGTAACAGCAACAATTGGCAACCAGCAGAAGCACAACAAATATATGATTATCCCTGAGTTCTCTTATACAGACAGCAAGATAGAAAATAACATGAAAGAAAAAATATATTCCATAAATCAATTTAAAAAACCACCAGTACCACATACTTTGTATGGTATAAAAGTAAAACTTACTCAGGTAAAACACACAAAAAGGAACTACTAAGATGACTGTAGAAGTAATTTGCAGTGAGATCAAGGTGTGAAAACCTTTCAGAACACAGTTCAAGGCCCAGAATGAGATGTGCACTGCTACTGCCTTCTGTCTTTCTCCTCCAGCCTTCCCCCATCCTTTAAAATCCCCTCCCAATAAAGGGACATCAGAGGATTTCATGGAATACCTGTTGGACAGTCCCATGCCTGTCTTACTTAATTGGGATCTACCTAGCAGGTACAATACACCCTGCAAAAAACTGTGAGCAAAGCTTAAAAACTATGTTTGCCTACAATGGATGCTTACACTTGACCAAACAAGAGGACACACAACCTCTGCTTACCTGTGGAGCACAAGTGGAAATAAACAGAGATTTCCCAGTGACAGAGAGGACAAACTACTCTTGTACTTTTGGATACCTATGATAGGGTTGCTACTGTTAAAAAACCTAACAAATAAATGAACTAACCTTACTTAACATAGAGATAGGGTTGCTCCAGAGTACTCTCCGGCAACATTATTACCAATGAAAAACCAAGTGAAAACACAATTCAACTATCAGTAAAAACGCTTCATGTCATTATCCACCCTTCAAAATCCCAGATATTCACCCAGGCTGGCTCTGTACCAGGAACTTCCTTACCCTTTCAAAATACATTTGCCAGCAGCAGAGAATTCAGTCAGATCACAGAACTATAGGCTCTCACCCCAAAAAGGGTAATGTACAACATTATTAACAACAGTCCAGGGCCGCCAGTGACACATGGATAGCACCTATTACAGTGCACTATTGAAAATAATTATAATTACAAAAAATAGTCAGATAACAATACCTACAGAAATCAGACTTTAATCTTAAATTTGTGCACCAAAAAAAAATAATACATTTTAGGGAAGACACAATAAATAGTTCATTCTTTAAAAAAATAAGAGTAGTATATTCTGGTTTTATGATAGCTGGGCGAGAGGTGACAACAGAGGGAGATCTATTTGGTCTGAAGTCTTAGCTGAGGATTTTCTCTATTTTTAGCAACAGTAACAATAGCAAGTGGATGAAGAACTGCAGGTTTGCATTACGCCACAGAACAAGCCTGCCACACCTTTCTGTGAATTGCCTAGTCTTCCTTTTGTCTGGTCATGCCTTTCCACATGAATTAGCCCACATGCATGTATTAACCTAATTCCACCTTAAGGGTTTTATTTTCAAATGAAAAAATATATTTCTAGACACTAATATATAAAGAATAGGGGGAAAGTGTAATTTATCACATTACGGTACCTAAATAGATAGTTGGGCTGAAAGTTTGTAAATTTGGCTAAATCTGTCAATTTATTTTGACATATCTATTTCTTTATGACAAATGAAAGAAATAGTTCATACCTTACATGGCTTATGTTTCAATATTTAGACATCTCCAAGACTCACAGAATCACAGATACACATAGAAAGAAGGACCAGCTCAGAGAAAGCTGGCGCATTTGGAGAAGGTACATGCTTCTGAAAAGCAGCAGACGTGAAGCAAAAAAAAAAACAACCCAGAAATAAATGAATCCCTAAGGTACTGTTAAAACTCACACACCTGAAAATAAAAGAGCAACTACTAATCTGTGTATGAAGCTTGGAAATTAATTTCAAGGACAATGGATGAAAATTAGGGATGGACAGAAGAACCCTTTCAGACAAGAGTAACAACTACCTTGCCTCTATGCCCGCTGCAGCCTAAGCAAGTCTCCCAGGGAGCGAGGCAGAGAGCTGCAGTCAGATTACCGTGCCCAAAAATCTGTGCACGGCCTCTCATCACCTCCACACCATACTAGGACATGTGCATGAAGGGGTTGGCAAGGAGAGAGTGTGCTGTACCCTTTGCTTTTTCACTTGAAATAGTCAAGTTCCATTTCGGAGAATCAGGCTCTTCTCAACTGATGTATAAAATCTGCTGCTAAGATAGGGGACTCTGTCGATAATCAAGTTAGACATGAATAGGGGGAGGGACATTTCCTTCTGCTATACTCAGATTTGCCAAATTTAGGTATATTTGTGACATTTTAGACAGTTAGAGCCATCCATCAGCATCTCTGTCACTAGCTTTGGGTTTGCAAAAATGGAAACAAGATGTTGCCTTGGAATGCAGCTTTGTAAAATTCTGCAGATTAAAAAACATCTCACTACAAATCCAGGTTTCTGTATGCAACTAGAAACTACCGCTGCAACATGATAAGCAAGATAGGTGCTACATTAAATGACCATATGAATGGTCATTTAATAAACTGTTAATAGTAGGATCCTGAACTTTCTCAGATTAACTTTCCTATTATTTACACAGAACATCGTTAGGCTATCAAAACACACCACACTGTAGCCCAGAAAAACAGGCAGTGTGCTGAGGGGTGGAAGGAATCAGCATTCTGGTGTGGTAATAAAGGTTTCTTTCTCCAATGATAATCAACTCTGCATAATTAAAATAGCTCAGACTGCTGAACTAATTTTCAAACTGGAGGTTTCTTCCTGTAGCAACACTTACACACAAAGTTTCTACTGCGGCTGAATTTAATTGTGAGTCTAATTACAATTTTAATGAATATCTTCAACACTGCATGTAAACTTGCACTTCACAGTCTTGCTATCAGAGCATTTTTAGAAGCTTTCTGCATTTAATATAAAGGATTGTTCTGAGGAATGCTCATGGTAAAGCAGTATTTTTTAAAAGAAAGCTTAAACTATATTTGACCAAATTGAAATAATGTTTAAAGTCGTTTTAAAATAAGTTTAAATTTTAATAAGCATATTTCAGAATATTTCTACTATACATTTAATTGGATGAGCATTTGGACTATTTCTAATCAAGTTCTAACTTCAGCATGGTCCAGACAGTTTCTGTTGAGTTTCCCTTCCTCCCTTTCACTCCTCTTTGTAAAAACTTGAGGCTTACTTGTAGATTTTCTCACCAGAGGGCAAAAACCAACACAGGAAATTCTCTGTTTGCTCACAGGAGAGAAGCCAGATTTAATAGACAAGGCCTAAAACCTGCACCAATAAAATACCAATTCTATCTGAATTGCCTGGTTTTTTATGTAATTCTAGCATAGCAAACTAAAAATTCTATAGCAGCCTCCCATAAATCTAAAGCTTTTTAATTAAACATGAAAACTGACTATTCAACATCGAGTTTCTTCCTCTATATACAGTTTCGTTTATTTTATGCTCCCCTCAAACTTGCAATGGCCAGACTGGCGTACCATTTACATTACAGCAGCACAGGTTGCTGGTAAAAACAGAAGTGGCCCGGTAATCTGGCAGTTTGCAGATTACGTTTCTAGGTCCTAGGCAGACATGATAGATTCGAGATGACAGGATATGAGCCTTCTGTAGCAGTTATTGATGTAACCATCAGTGCTGAAATTGTCAATACAGAATAAGCATTTTTATGTTCCAGAGTTAAACTTCAGTTAAGGTTTCTATGAGGAAGCCTATTCAGATGCGTTGAAGGTTTCTGGGGTTAAGTTTCTTTCCTTCTCCATTCCACCCGTGTATTTCAGTTGAGAAAATCTCTGTCTTATTTGCTTTAGAATTTAAATCTAGCAGGAACATCTTCAATCACTGAGTCCTATTCCCTGCTACTGTATAATAACACTATATATTCAAATTCATAAATTTATAAAACTTGATGTTAAAATCAGTTAGGTTTCTTGTCCCACTAGTCCTACTGGGAGGCTCTTCTAGAATCTCACTGATTTACTGGTTAGAAAGCCCCCTTGACTGTCGCCTGTTAAGTTTCTGTGCTGGAGGATTTCCCCTCCAGGCCCAGTCTCATTGTCCCCTGCTGCGATGCTGGCAACCTCTGCATTCACAGTTCATCACAGAGGCTTCTCCCTCCAGCTCCAGGAACCCCCTACGCCACTTAGGCCTCCAACCAGCTGTGTCTCACATGTGGCCGTAGAAATAGGCTGCAACATTATGAAGCAGACGGGGTACTGTGTTCAAAGGGGTCTCACGAGAAATGCTGCTTTTCCCAGCTGCAACCGCGACTGCAGATCACAGCTCCTCCCTCTCTGCTCTGGGTATCAACTAAGTTGAGAGATCTACTATTTAAGATTAAGGAGGAAAGGATTCAGAACCCTGAAAGGGGTATATTTCAGAGTAGGTTTTAAGAGTGGTTCAAACCAAAACCATTTTTCATTACTTGTTTTGCTTTCCCTTGCCTTGCCCTATCAGATAAATATTTCCAACCTAAGAGGTAATACTGGTAATAATAATTTGCCCTACTCTCAGCCTGGAGGCCATCTTTCTACTTGGTTAAGGACAAAATACTATCCTTATGCACAAAAATACTGTCCGGTGTTTAAAAAAAAACAAAAACAAGACAAAAAAAACCCCCAAGAAAACTAAAAGCTTCCCAGGAATTTGCCAATGTTGACCACGGCATGCTGTTATGCTTCTAACAGTCCACAGTTATTCAATGAAGAGATGATGCTGCAATGGGAGGCACAGGCAGACAAACGGCAGTCGGTGAGGAAGCATGTTGTACCTACAATCCCATGCTGTGTAACACAGAAGCAGCTGTAACTGAACCACTGGATGATGCAGGTCTGTAAGTGTGATTTCAAGGTTAGTCTAAACTATCTAACTGCAAACCAGTGCAGGAAGGTGCAGTTGTATTCCCCTTGTTCCTCCCCAGAAGCATGTTGCCACCTCTTCCTTCTGCCTATTCACACAGGCAATCTCACTCATCTAACAGGAAAATGCAATCTTCTTAGCTATCTTTCAGTCAGACTGGCAAGCAGGTCTGGCTGACTGGATAGCTGTGCGCTGGTATTGCAGCAGGATGGCTGCAGGGACTGTACAGCCCAGCATCAGGGGTAAGGACAAAAAATTCTCTGAAAGTGGCAACTTATTGCAGTTCGATCTGCTCAAGCTGATGTGATACTCTGCACAATTCCCAGAAACTTGACCCTGATTTCAGGCTAGCAACTGATGCAATAATGACATTTTTGTTTTCTAAATTACACACACAGTGGAAGAATGAAGTGACTAAAAGCAGAATGAGAACTGGAAATATCTACAAAAAGGAAAAACATAAGGAAGTTCACACAGCTCTTCAGATGTACTTGCAAAGAATAGGAGCCAAAAAATAAGAAGATACACGGGAGGCGGTCTGATTTTTCACATAGCACTGGCTGATTCAGAACACAAATGTTTAATAGTTTTCAGCTATCTTAGACCTAGAAGTTTATGAAACTGCACCAGAAATTCGAGGAGCACTGCATTCCTTGTAAAAATGAAACACATGAAGTATGTGCTTTTAATCAGGGCACAGATGAATGTGAAATTACAGAGGGGGTTGTGATCAGTCTAAGCCAATTTTGCAAGTCTAACTAGGACCAGATATGAGATAAGACTGTAATTGAGATCTGGAAGAAAAACTGAGCGTTCACTGGAAAATGCAGAATTAACCCTGAACTATGCAATTAGAATTTACAACACAATCATAGCTGTCCAATCCATAATTAAGATTATGGGATTATGAAACGAGAACAATTCTCTGACACTGAAGTCACGATTAAGTATACACAACAGAAGAGAGATGTCACGAGAAAGGTTAGAGGGGAGTTTCAAAGTTCGTACCCATTATGGCAATTAATGTAAGCTGCAACAACAGAAAGAGGTAAGAAATGAAATGAAATAAATTAAATGGACTTAGCACTTTGCAGGAGTTTGGATGCTACAGCAATATGGGCTGCTGACGAGAAAACATCACCTCTGCCAGCTCCCTGCTCCAATACAGGTGAATAGTCTATAACCTGATTTTGATCAAGCAGGACATTCCTTTCTTGTACGTCAGCCCAGCCCATGCACCAGGAGTAGTTAGAAACAGGTAATAGAATGTAAATGGGTGAAAAATGCAACTTACAGGAATGACCGTTCCCTCTGGGGATGAAACTAAGCACACGGGTGAGAAAGCTTGTGATAACAACAGTGAAAAAGAAGTAATTGTTATCATGTTGAAAAGTCATCCTACATTCAGTCTCATCAAGCAGATAGGCCAAAATGATTAAAGAAGGGTCTGAACCAATCTTCTCGGGACACAGTTCACCCCAGAAAACAAAACATAGCTAATTCCATCCGCTGTAGAAATGTTGCTCTTACCTTATGACAGAAGCCAAAAGAGGAGCTTATGAGACACATAGTTCCGGGCATACAAGAGAGAAACAGATAACTGAGTAAGTACACACACTCTGCATTGTTTTAAAAATAGAAGAAATAAAAGAGAGAGATTGAGATCATACTTTATTTACAGCTAAGTTACACAGCAAGGAGCAGGTATATCAAAAGAGAACATTTTTACTGCCTGCTGAACAGGAAATGCTGGTAGAAGGGAAGGAATATTATGTATTTCAAATATTTTTCATGTATGATGTCAGAGGTTGTGATAATAAGTAATGTATGAAAAAAAGCTCATCTCCATGTATAACAACAAAAAAACCCAACCATCTTTTCATATTCATACATAAATTCCAGTCAATACTCAGTTATATCTGGAAACACATAAGTTTGATCATATAAAAGATGCTTAGGTTTATTTAGATTATCTTTCAAACTGGGAAAAAACAACAGAAATGTATGACTGGAAACTCTAGGCAATTTTTGGCAGAGTTGCAACTAAGACAAAGCAAAATGACAGAAATACAAATCCCACATAACAAAAATAACAAATAGGAAAAGCATTAACTTAGCAAAGCACATAAGCAAATTGGGGTAAGGTGAATAATCCACAGGGAAAACTGTTTTATGTAATGCTTTTAAATGTTGGGATGAAAATTCTGACAATTCCTTTTGTTTCTTCCAAGTCCCCTTGCTAGGGCTTGCTGGAAGGCATTGTGGAATACGGCTGATTCTGGCTCAGGTTTTTGGGATAGATCACTGGAGGTTTCTAAATTGGTCGGCAGCAGATTTTGCCAGCACTCGTCTCAAACTTCCCTAGCTTTCTCCAGGGTGCAAAGTAAGCTGGATCAGGTTTCATGTTTAAATTAATTTAGAATTGCTTTTTCCAAAAGTGGCTGGATTTTGCAAGTTTTTCTGCTTTCCTTTGCTGGAGATGAAATATTACTTTCTGTCACTATAGTTTTCAGAGTCAGAGTCTCCAGCATTTCAGCCTACCTACATGACCAGATCCTTCTTGCCTTCTACCACAATTCATTTGTGTTCCGTTCTAAATTTTTCTTAAGCAAGTACAGTTCTATTCCTGTCAGATTTACCCAGTTCTGAGATCCCATCTGCTTGGCTATATATTCTTTAACAGATTCTATTTGCTATATGCTGACCTAGTTCAAAGTTACATTTGCTTATTGACTGTTCTGTACTCCACCTTCTCCCATGTTTGTTTCACCAGAAAATTGTATGGGTTTGCAGTTAGGGTTTTCACCTACAGCATTTTTATAGATTAGAAACAGTACAAATTCAAGTATTGATCCCTGGGGACCCTTTTTAATATTTTACCTAAATTGAAATAGCTCCACTTACAATCATTTTTTATTCCATATGTGTAACCACTGAGCTATTCATCCAATTTCATATTACTGCATCTCCTGAATCCTTGAAGCTCTTTACTGTGGGCAGTCTTGTGACAATGCTTCCTGCTTAAATACACCATGTTCACAGAATCACAGAATCCCAGGTTGGAAGGGACCTCAGGGATCATCTAGTCCAACCTTTCTAGGAAGAGCAGAGTCTAAACAAGATGGCCCAGCACCCTGTCCAGACGACTCTTGAAGGTGTCCAATGTGGCCGAGTCAACCACTTCCCTGGGGAGATTATTCCAAGGGTTGACTGTTCTCGCTGTGAAAAATTTCGCTCGTGTCCAGTTGGAATCTCCCGAAGAGCAACTTGTGTCCATTCCCCCTTGTCCTCTCCATGGGACTCCCTGTAAAAAGGGAGTCTCCATCTCCTTTGTAACTACCCCTTAAGTACTGGAACGTGGTGATGAGATCCCCTCTGAGCCTCCTTTTCTCGAGGCTGAACAAACCCAGTTCTCCCAGCCTAGCCTCATACGGCAGGCTTCCCAGTCCTTTGATCATCGTGGTGGCCCTTCTCTGGGCCCCTTCCAGCCTGTCCACATCCTTTTTGTCCAGCAGGGACCAGAACTGTACACAGTACTCCACGTGTGGCCTGACAAGCGCTGCGTAGAGCGGGATGACGACTTCTTTCTCTCTGCTGGTGATGCCCTTTTTGATGCAACCCAGCATCCTGTTGGCCTTCTTGGCCACAGCAGCACACTGTTCGCTCATGCTGAGCTTTCTGTCCACCAGGACCCCCAGGTCCCTTTCCACAGAGCTGCTCTCCAGCCAGCTGGACCCCAGTCTGTGCTGCACTCCTGTATTATGTGTTCCCAGGTGCAAGACCTTACACTTGTCCTTGTTGGCCCACTCTTCCAGACTATCCAGATCTTCCTGCAGAGCATCTCTCCCTTCTGGAGTGTCTGCTTCCCCACTCAGTTTGGTTATACCCCATGTTATACCCCTGCAGTGTACATCTGAAGTACACTATGTGTACAAGTCTAATATTACAAATGTTGGGCTACCTAATGATTTTCCTTTTGCTTATGCCCGCTCTGTTTATCAGAAAAGGAAGTGATACTGTTCTTGCAGTGGTAACTCTGTTGTTCCTACACACAGGACAAATGCAGTGATCAAGACTGACTGCCATTTTTTGGCTACCCTCTCTAATGTGTGGTTTCAGTTGCTCTAGTTAGTACACCCAAAAGTGTTAACATAACAAAATGCCTCATAGGCAGATCTTAAGCTCTTCCTGAGCTGTATCTCCTTTTTGGAAGTTCTACCATTCCCCATAAAACTGAGAAGTTTTACTGTACATTAACACAAAGCCCATATTGAGCAAGCAGATCTCATACCATATAAAGGCTCCAAAACTCCACAACGATTCCTGTGCAAGCTCAGGTAGAGAAAAGCTAATCTAGCAATGAGAAGTTCCAAACCTAGCAAAAACTTCCATGCTGAGTGGAGGGGTGGGAGGGAATTTATGACAAGTCAAGCAGAGAAGCAGGCCTAGTGTAAAAGGTTAGTGTAGTTCCCTTCTCCAAACCAAGCTCCCAGAGGCTGATGTGTTTCTCATCAGAGGTGAGACCATACCGGACAGCAGAAGCAGCTCAGTATTTTAAGGTTCTCTTCCCACCTTTATCTGGTTCCTGTTGAGAAAAAAAGTCCTTTCTCCTGCCCTCTCTAACACTAGACTTTATGGAGAAGTTGGAGGTCCTAACCATTTCTTTAAGGCTTTTTGAGGAATTGGAGAAACCCAGGGCCTAAATGAAAAGTGATGCTGAAACTAGAAGTGGCAATGCTTAAACATTAATGTGGTGCAGAGGGGAATGTAAGAACTTCTGGATCTTAGAGGTGGAACTGATACGGGAACTACATAATTCGTCCATAACAAGAGAAGCTTCAGTCCTCTCAGAATGGGCACCAGGACTGAGGACCCGCAGATGTCAATTGTGTTGCAATGATCTGCAGCTTGGGAGAGGCACAGAGTTAATTATAATTTTGGAAGCCTCACAACATCAGGCAGACCAAAACAGCTGATAACCCTGTCAGATGATAATTCTGGACTGAGACAGGGATATTCAAAATCAAATGGCACATCAAAATAAGCCAATGCAACTAAACTTTTGAAGCACATGCACATAAATTCATAATCTTATCTACGTACACACATACCAGTTGCTCTCAAGACTCTTTGGAGGTCTGCCTCAAGATTTTCATTTTTTGGATTTGGCTATCCTGTACTTCTAATGGGATTATTTGCTAAATTAATATGAAGGTACTTAGAATAATAGAATCACAGAATTGTTAAGGTTGGAAAAGACCCTCAAGATCATCGAGTCCAACCGCTAACCTGTCACTGCCAAGTCCACCACTAAACCATATCCTCAAGCACCACATCTACCCTTCTTTTAAATACCTCCAGGGATAGAGACTCAACCACCTCCCTCGGCAATCTGTTCCGATGCCTGACAACCCTTTTGGTGAAGAAGTTTTTCCTAATATCCTACCTAAACTTCCCCTGGTGCAGCTTGAGGCCATTTCCTCTCATCCTGTCACTTGTCACTAGGGAGAAGAGACTGACCCCCCCACCTTACTACAACCTCCTTTCAGGTAGTTGTAGAGAGCGATATGGTCTCCCCTCAGCCTCCTCTTCTCCAGACTAAACAACCCCAGCTCCCTCAGCCACTCCTCATAAGACTTGTTCTCTAGACCCTTCACCAGCTTCGTTGCCCTTCTCTGGACACACTCCAGCACCTCAATGTCCTTCTTGTCCCGAGGGGCCCAAAACTGAACACGGTACTCGAGGTGCGGCCTCACCAGTGCCGAGTACAGGGGCACGGTCACCTCCCTGCTCCTGCTGGCCACACTATGCCTGATACAAGCCAGGATGCCACTGGCCTTCTTGGCCACCTGAGCACACTGCTGGCTCATGTTCAGGTGGCTGTCAACCAACACCCACAGGTCCTTCTCCTCCAGGCAGCTCTCCAGCCACTCCTCCCCAAGCCTGTAGTGTTGCATGGTGTTGTTGTGACCCAAGTGCAGGACCCGACAATTAGCCTTGTTGAATCTCATACCATTGGCTCCGGCCCAACGATCCATCCTGTTCAGGTCCCTCTGTAGGGCCTTCCTGCCTTCCAGCAGATCGACACTTCCACCCAGCTTGGTGTCATCTGCAAACTTACTGAGGGGGCACTCAATCCCCTCATCCAGATCATCAGTGAAGATATTGAACAGGACCAGCCCCAACGCTGAGCCCAGGGGAACACCACTCATGACCAGCCGCCAACTGGATTTGACTCCATTCACCACCACTCTCTGGGCTCGGCCGTCCAGCCAGGTTTTAACCCAGCGCAGAGTGCACTTGCCCAAGCCATGAGCAGCAGCTTCTCCAGGAGAATGCTGTGGGAGACAGTGTCTAAGGCCTTACTAAATTCCAAGTAGACAACGTCCACAGCCTTCCCCTCATCCACTAAGTGGGTCACCTTATCATAGAAGGAGACCAGGTTAGTGAGGCAGGACCTGCCTTTCATGAAGCCATGCTGGCCGAGCCTGATCCCCTGGTGGTCCTGCACGTGCCGTGTAATGGCATTCAGGATGATCTGCTCCATGACCTTTCCTGGCACCAAGGTCAGGCTGACAGACCTTAGTTCCCCGGATCCTCCTTCTGACCCTTCTTGTAGAGGGGTGTCACGTTCGCTAGTTTCCAGTCATCTGGGACCTCCCCGGTTGACCATGACTGCTGATAAATGATGGAGAGTGGTTTGGCGAGCTCCTCTGCCAGCTCCCTCAATATCCTCAGGTGTATCCCATCCGGCCCCATGGACTTGTGAACATCCAGGTGAAGGAGCACGTCGGGGACTGCCACCTCTTCAACAGCTGGGACTTCATTCTGCATACTAGCTCCATTTCCCAGCCCAGGGGCCTGACAACCCTGAGGATGACCAGTCTGACTATTAAAGACTGAGGCAAAGAAAGCATTAAGTACCTCAGCCTTCTCCTCATCTTTTGTGGCAAGGTTACCTTCCGCACCCAACAAAGGAGGGAGGTTCTCCCTGGCCCTCCTTTTGTCACTGATGTATTTATAAAAGCATTTTTTGTTACCTTTAACGGCGGCGGCCAGTTTAAGTTCCAACTGGGCCTTCGCCTTCCTAATCTTTTCCCTGCATAACCTCACAATATCCTTGTAGTCCTCCTGAGTCACCTGCCCCTTCTTCCAAAGGCAGTAAGCTCTCCTTTTTTTCTTGGGTTCCAGCCAAAGCTCCCTATTCAGCCAAGCCAGCCTTCTCCCCCGCCTGCTCAACTTACGGCACATGGGGACGGCCTGCTCCTGCACCTTTGAGACTTCCTTCTTTAATAACATCCAGCCTTCCTGGACTCCTTTGCCCTTCAGGACTGCCTCCCAAGGGACTCTGTTAACCAGCCTCCTTAACAATCCAAAGTCTGCCCTTCTGAAGTTCAGGGTAGCAGTTTTGCTGACCCTTTTCCTTACTTCTCCAAGAATCGAGAACTCTATCATGTCATGGTCGCTGAGCCCAAGACAGCCTCTGACCACCACATCACCCACTAGGCCTTCTTTGTTCATAAACAGCAGGCCCTGCGGGGCACCTCCCCTAGTTGGCTCGCTTACCAGCTGCGTCAGGAAGTTCTCTCCCACACACTCCAGGAACCTCCAAGACTGCTTTCTCTCTGCTGTGTTGTATTTCCAGCAGATATCTGGTAAGTTGAAGTCTCCCACGAGAACAAGGGCTGGAGATTGTGAGACTTCTAGCCAACCGCTTGTAGAGTACTTCATCTGTCTCCTCATCCTGCTGGGTGGTCTATAACAGACTCCCACCAGGAAATCTGCCTTATTGGCCATCCCCCTGACCCCTACCCATAAGCACTAAACCTTATCATTGCTGTCATTGAGTTCTAGACAGTCAAAATATTCTCTAACAAACAAGGCTATCCCTCCACCTCTCCTTCCTTGCCTGTCCTACTTGTTACCCTGCTAAGGGACTCACTGTAGAGTTCGATGGAACTAGATAGGACCTTCTCTTCCTCCTAAACACAACTCAGTTAGAAACTTGGTCATATTATTTTAAATGTAGTATTAGATCATTATGTAATATTTTTTCTATCTTTATCTAATACACCACCCAATGCGTACCACCCATCACCCCTTCCAAATTCTTCTGTTCACAGCTGAGAGGACAACTGGATTTAGATCAGCCTAACCTACCCATTTGATATCTTTTCAGATAAACACCTTGACATTTTTTCCATGCTAGTGCGCACACTTGGAGCAATGCCCTTATGCATCGGCAAAATTGCCTCATTATCCTCCTTTGAACTTTCTCTGCATCAAACTGTGTGCTGAAGTGGGGAGGAGAGGACAACAGGAGGTAATAGCAGGTCCAATGCATGTTACCTTCTGCAGAGCTGCAGCAGAGGCCTGAGGTTATAAGTAAAGAATAATTTTGCTGCTGTTCAGCAAGTTGAAGGATTCTTTTTCCCAGCATCCATGAAATAATTCTACATTAAGTTTAGCTATAAAGCCATGACCCTGGAGAAAGGACTTGGCTCTAAGCCAAGTGTTTTTCATATTCAGTTTCACTTTCCCGGTATAAAATATTTAAGAAAACATAATTCTGCTTAAAATAATTCTATAAAAAAGTCATCACATTCTTGTCTTTTTTATGTGTATCAGATGTTTCAAAATTATTTCGTCCAGCACAAGGCTTCAGCCTCCCTCATACTGTAAGTGATCAGTACTTGTGCAAGCCTACAGATTTTATCCTGAAAGGCAAGCCAATGAAAAAATAAAACTTCTTAATGCATTAAAACTCCTTTTCCTCTGATCTGTTTGTACTGTCACCAGCCATTGGAGAATGTGAATGTTTCTACATAAAACAGATAAGCGTTAATGAAGCCTCTGGTAAACCATGTGTAATTTCTGGCCCTTCTGACTGTTGAGGCTATGGAAAAGCTCTGCTCTTGTTGAGATTTTAGAAAATTATGATTATTTAAGAAGTGTGAGTGCTTGGTGTTGTGAGTGACATTCTAGTTTTGAAGGAAAAACTTTATCAGATGGAGAGGTTTTAAAGCCTTTCTTAAAGATGGTCAGCGTTTCAATCCACCTAATCTCCTCTGGAAGTTTATTCCACAGACAAGACCTTTTGTCCCCAGCCTTTACATGTGCTTCTGCATCAGGTTTGTGATGCATAAAAAAAAAAAAAAAAAAAAGAGAGGAGAAGAGAAACACTATAATTATAAATCTCTATAAAGTTAAAAAAATAGTTTAGCTAAGAACAAAACATTGCAAGTTTTATAGTTCAGGGAATTGTTTTTGCTAACCAGGAGAATTTATTTCATTTATTGAACTATTTCATTTGACTTTTAAAATAAAGTTTTCATATAATCCAAGTTTTATATAACCTAAGTTTTGGCCTAAATAGGTTTCATAATAAATGCATCCTGAATAGTTAGGCACATTAGATCCTTCTTTTCAATGAAGTATTTTTGAAATGTATAAAATATATATGGCAAGCAACTGAACTGCATTTCTGTTTAGAAAAGATCATCACTGCTGCAGTCCTGAATATGCAGCTGCGGAGGATGCCCCCAACAAGGTTTTCCTTCAGTGCTTGGGCCTTTCCCAAAAGTGGTACTATAAATTCCACCATATGGATGCCCAGCTGGGCAAACTCTGTGAAACTGAAAGTCACAGGGTGGGTTTTGGGCTGGTTTTCTTTGTTTGTTTTTTCCCTTTTTTTTTTCCTGCATCACCAAGGAGGATCATTGGTTTTCCACAAGCTGGCTGCAGCAGAGCCTGTTTTCTTCTGCTCAATCTATTTTAGGGAGGTCAGTAAATCCACTTGATGTCTGATTTGAACTGGAAAGGAGAAAGAAATCTGAAGAGGCTGCTAGGCCAAATACTTCCTTCTTTAACAGTGTGCAGAGGAAACAAAAAGATCTACACTCAACTCCTGATGTCACCAGGTACCAGTTAACGTCTCCTTTTTATGAAGTGAATTAAGAAGTCAGTATAGGTAGCAGCTGAACTTAATAGAACAAGAGTTTCCTATTGGTTTCCTTGAATAAGAGTGAACAAAGTCAGCCATCCCTCCAAAAGAGGTAACAAAGAAATTCCTTCAGTCCCACACAGGTTCCTGAAAAATCAGGTACCCTATTATAGAATCATAGAATCACAGAATTGTTAAGGTTGGAAAAGACCCTCAAGATCATCGAGTCCAACCGCTAACCTGTCACTGCCAAGTCCACCACTAAACCATATCCTCAAGCACCACATCTACCCTTCTTTTAAATACCTCCAGGGATAGAGACTCAACCACCTCCCTCGGCAATCTGTTCCGATGCCTGACAACCCTTTTGGTGAAGAAGTTTTTCCTAATATCCTACCTAAACTTCCCCTGGTGCAGCTTGAGGCCATTTCCTCTCATCCTGTCGCTTGTTACTAGGGAGAAGAGACTGACCCCCCCACCTTACTACAACCTCCTTTCAGGTAGTTGTAGAGAGCGATATGGTCTCCCCTCAGCCTCCTCTTCTCCAGACTAAACAACCCCAGCTCCCTCAGCCGCTCCTCATAAGACTTGTTCTCTAGACCCTTCACCAGCTTCGTTGCCCTTCTCTGGACACACTCCAGCACCTCAATGTCCTTCTTGTCCCGAGGGGCCCAAAACTGAACACAGTACTCGAGGTGCGGCCTCACCAGTGCCGAGTACAGGGGCACGGTCACCTCCCTGCTCCTGCTGGCCACACTATGCCTGATACAAGCCAGGATGCCACTGGCCTTCTTGGCCACCTGAGCACACTGCTGGCTCATGTTCAGGTGGCTGTCAACCAACACCCACAGGTCCTTCTCCTCCAGGCAGCTCTCCAGCCACTCCTCCCCAAGCCTGTAGCGTTGCTTCATTACTTCTCCATGTAAGGAGACATGTGACAAAGACAAGGAAGCAGATTACTGCAGGGAAGTGAATAATTTCCTGACACAGAGTGCTCTGCTGGTGGTCTTCCTTCTCCTCATTTGCCTCTCAGAACTTGCCAATCTCTTTTCTGGCAGTAAAAAACTCTTCCGTACAGCCCCCAGGTATAGCCCTGTAGTGCCTCAGGGGCAGAGCACCCACACCACTCAGAGAGACTGGTCTCATGGCAGTCTTTATTAAGGTTCCCATTTTTAGATCTGTAGGAAAAAAATTAAAACCCCACTTCATTCTTTCAAAGTAATTAACATTTCGGAGAATAATCATACTGTGTTTCAGAAGGTCAACAATTAAAGGACGAGTGCTTTGGCTTCAGCTCACCAGGCAACATATACTCCCTTTGAGACCAAAGTGTATTGAGTCAAGTCTTGGGTCAGTTTTAGTGGTTTTCAAACAGAGTTCACTTTGCTGCAGCAAGCTGTAGCTTTTTTTTTTTTTTCATTTTAGTACAATACATATCCAGACTACATTATAGGGTCAAGTACAAAAATATTTTTGTGTATGCCAAGGCATTTTGTAACATTAACATTCGCTAAGATGACCTATTAACATTTCTCCTTTGGTCTCCTAAGGCAAACTTGCAGAGACACTATTCACCTCGTGAATGTAAATGAACGCTCAAGGTAAAGTTGGTAATGTGTAGCTCATAACATCATGTAAGCAACAGTAGCTTTGATTTTAAGGTAAAAACTAAAGACATATCTCTGTACTGGAATTTCTTAAAGAATTACTATTTATACATACTTGCTGTTTTGAAAGTTTTTAGCTCTTGTTCTTACAGGGCAAATACACCCAGCATTACTAAATACTGCAGCCATCCCAACTTTATTGTTAATTCTGCCTTTTGATTTTAGTTTCTCTTTAGCTTTTCTTCTTTTTTTAGACAAAAGTAAACTATGAACTCTGCTACTTTGGGCTTTTTTAACAGTGCCTTTCCTTGCTCTATTGTAAACATACTGGCAATCACAACAACCATTCACTGAATCTGTTCCTTGCATTTTACAGCCAACAGCTGAGTTGGGGACTGAGTCCTGAGAGTTTTTTACTGGCAACACTGGGGCTTCCTTAATAAATGAAGCCTTACCCCGCCAGATACTTGGGCATTCTTTTTCAACCTGGTTAAATGCTAGACCATCACTTCCAGCCAGAGGCTACTTGTGCCCCAAAAGGAGACAGTCCCTTTTCTGGTGTTAACCACCATAATGTCAATCCCTATATTTATTAATTTGAATCTTAGTTATACTGAGGTTTATCTCTTCTTGTTCTTGATCAGATTATTAACCTCAACCTCACCTAGACTCAATCCCATTTATTTCAATGGCGTTATCTTCACAGAAAGGCAAAACTTATGAAGTATAAAAGGGATCTGCAAGCCGGTGACTTAGCAGTAAGGTTATTAGCATCCTTAGCATTGACAGTTCTGTTCTCTGCATTATTTTGAATTTTCATTATTTTCTTTCTTCAATTCCAATTTAGTCCTTTAATCAGTCTTCAGCTGTGGAACATTTTCTTCTTTTAAGATTTGCTTGATAGATTAGTTTTGGAAGAAATTTTTTTTATTAGCATTTCACAGCAATTTTGCTTTATCTTTAGTTTACGGTTCAGTATAAATTAAGTCTTGGTTAAGCCAGTGGGTGGCTCCATGGGACATCTTGACATCCCTTTGACCATGGTTCAAAATTACCAGTCATCTCCCTTCTCTCTCCCTTGGTTTATCTCTCTGTGACACATTTTAAATAAAAAAAAAGGCTCTTTCGGGAGAGTCCACATCTGTGCCAAGAAGAACAGGGTCCCAGGCATCAGAAGCATTTACAGACATTACACTACATTCCAGGCATTCTGCAGCAAAAATATGGTTCAAGTCTTTTAAATTTCAAACTGTATAATAGGCATTCAAGATGAAAATCATTCAGCAGTGACTAGTTTCTGAATTACTTACTCAAGTTAACTATAAAAGTAACAAATTCTGTCTCCAAAGTACCACATGCAGACTTCTCTCCATGATGAAGATTATTTTGGTGATTGAAAAAAAATGAACATAGACTTAGATTTTCACATTTCCTAAGTTTTCTTTCTGGTTGGGGGTGGGGGGAGGGGAGGAAAAGGAGTTCTATTTTCTCAGATTTTCTTCCCTAGTCCAAACAAGCAAATGTATTGAAACTCCAATATATTGTAGAATTTTCTGTTTCCCCATAAGAAAGCAATAGATGTTTATTGAAACTACATTGATATTGAGTTAATTTCCACCCACTGGGTGAGGGGGTTATATCTGGCATTCCTGAATAATGCTGAAAAGCACTTACAGCAGAGGTCCCTCTAGTCCTGTCAGTATTCTGACCATAGACAACAGCATGAAAACATGTAGTGTTACTTTCCCAAGATACTCTCGAGCCTCCATGTATTTGCTACTGAGAGATAGGGGTACATGAACTGATGGTGGATTTGGGTGTTGTTTGTCATTAATTTGTCTGGTCACTATTTAAACCCATTAAGTACACATTTCTTTATATATGTGTAATATATAATATACATATTTATACACACACCAAATACAGATATGAAAATTTGAGGTAGGGCATTCCACAGATACTTTCAATCACTTTTACTTCAGTTTTAATGTGCTCCATAAAATGAAGAAGCAAAGCCTGTTGGTTTACTTAGGATCACTCAGGATTCCTTAAAAGCCAAATGTGAGTTTCAGTTATTTGTAAGTTCCCTTTAGAAAAATACTTTTAAACTTAAAAATTTTTACTATTCTAATAATATGGTAATCAACAGAAATACTGAAAGGCTATACAGCATAACTAGTTAGTCATTATTTTGTCAAAACACCCTAAAACTTCTTTTAGCTAATAGAAGTTACCCCACGTGAGCATGTAAGCACCTTAGCTCTATATAAGATTGTACTGGTGGGTGAGACCTTCGCATGTGAAGCATTACAAACAATGCCCGTGGATAGTTTCATGTCATATTAAAGACTTCACCTTGTGAAAGTTCTAGCTACAAACCTGTAACAATAATGCAGCAGTAAAATCTGATAAATGAATGCAGAGGTTGCTTCACCAATAAGTAGGTTTCATCCCCAAGCATGGAAGTGATATCTGAGGTCAACTTTACTATAAATGAGAGGGCAGGAGAAGGAAAAATTGTTGAGGCTGATCTTGCTTTTGAGCTACACTGACCACTGGATCAATAGCTATCATTAGTAGAGGTCCCTCAAAGGAAGCCAGCCGCCACAGTGCTGACATTCAACCTGTGTCAGGTGGCACCATGTGCACATACAGAGAACTTCAAGTTTAGAATTGGAAGAGACAGAAAATGAAAGGAGATTCCTCAGCTAAACAGCAACACTTCCCTGGAATTCTGAGTAGTCGTTGAGTTTCAGACAAAAGTAACCTCTTGTTACAACAAACAGTTGAAGCTAGCGTTAACTGTAATACTAAATTTTAGACATTTCAGTTGATCATGTGTACTTGGGATCACTGGAACAAAGAAAACAGTGCACATCTGCATAAACCTCATTATCAGTTGAGGGCGTGTCATATTAATTTAATTCATCTTAAATTGCCATTGAATCTCATTTCATTCCAAACAGGATGTCATTTCAACTAATTTAACTAAAATCCCCCCCGAATAATGAATTTACCAAGCTTGGTAAATATACTGCTTGTGTTGTTAGTATGGCCTGCCTCAGCTGACAGCCCTCTCTACAACAGTCTGTATTTTTAATATTTTAGCATGATCACAAAACACTGAATATACAGGTAGCATAACACATGTCCACAGAATTAATAACGAGATCAAAAAAATTTTCAAGGCTACTATCTGCATATAGATACAAAATGCTTTTGTCTCCAAAGGCGCTGAGGAAGTAAAACCAGATTGCACCTGAATGCTAGATGACTTCACATATAGCAGTACTGCCCAGAAAACCCTCTGAAGAAATGGATTTCTGATAGTTTCATCACTGTGCAATCATCATAATATAAGATAATCCCCTTACTCCGAGGAAGTTATAGTCTGAATAGACAAGACAAAAGGGGAAGAACAGAACAAGTCACAAAAGAAAAGTGCAATGTCCAGAATTAGACAAGACAGGGTCTCTCAAATGCTACTCTAATACCACAGTCATCAATGCTCCGCACTACACATGTATGCAGTGTGCTAACACATATTGTTGCTGATTCTTGTTTAAGGATCATCTTCCCCCAGTCAAGCAAAAACATTTAGGAATATCAGACTTAAAAGTGCACAAATGCAGAAGACAATTTTCACTCTAAGTGCAGCCTGTTTTTTTAAAAAAGAATGCCAAACAGGAAAAATCTTGGCTTCCAAATTCTCTCCCAGAATCACCCCTCTTTCAGACAGTATTCCCTTGCTGTATGAGGCATAACAGAAAGCGTCTGCTGTGACCAAAACAATTAAAAAACCAAACTCTTACTGAAGTCTACAGAAGAAAGAGATGACAGAATTATTTTAAGCAAATTACAGATCTGTGATATCTTCCAATAGGAATGAGGGAGAAAAAGCTTTATATGTATTTTGCAATATACTTCTGATTAAAAACTAGCCACAGAGTCTTTGTCTTGAGGAAATGCATATAAATTTCCGCACATGTCAGGAAAGTCCATAATCTTGTAAAATTATCTTCATACCATGCTGTGCCTGATGGGAATAGGATAATAGAGAGTTCTTAATCTCTTTTCAGAGAGAAGGAGACCCTGCATAGTTAGATCCCTAAACTCTGTTTACCTCCACCCACCCTGGCAGCAACACCATGTCATTTTTCACCTTCTCCTTGATTTCCGTTCTCCACTTGCACCCACCCAGCAATCACTGACAACTTCGTCTTCAGCTTTCAACTTCTTTCTCCTCTGTGCCTTAGAGCCTCACAGGAGACAGGCCCAGAAACTCTTGGTAATCCCAGTAGATCGGTTGGCAAGCTCCAAACCCATCTTTTTATTCCAATACAAAGATGGTTTTGCTTTGATCTGTTCTGGTGCACAATAAGATTTTTCAGAGAGCAACAGCTACAGAGCTGACAGCAGCGTCTTCTTGCTCATACAGCTCCTGAAATACTCCTTTTTAGCAGTAAATCATAAAAGAAACTGATGATACATTACTGCTGTTATTTTATGCTCTCATCCCCATCAGAATTTGTTCATGGTGTAACTTGGTACTTCTCGTGACTGCTAAACAGTTAAGATAAAAAGCAATGCAACATTTGAGAAATAACTGCTGCATCCAGTGAGAGATTACTTTAACACAGCCTTTCCCCTCCCCATTTTCCTTTTCTTCCCTCAGACCCTGCCACAGACGTGTAATGCTTGGCAACAAACACGGAGCTCTTTTTTTTTGTGCTCAGACTTATTAGGACGTCCACCTGAAAAGAAGGATGTAACCACACTTCAAGGGGCTCTTTGGTGGAACTGCTCTGACACCTCATGCTTTCACAAAATCTTTCTTGTTTCTCAGGCTACATCCTTTGTATACCCCAGGTCCCAAAAGCCATGCTGAGCTATCACAGTCACTGAGAAGCCTGCGTAGAAACAGCCAAGAACTAACCTAGAACCAAAACCAGGAAAAGACGGAAATGGTGGACAGTGTGTCAGACCTAAGGAAGCAATGCCACTCTTTGGGGAGAATGAATACAATATAAACAAAATATATAAATATTTCTTTAGATCAGGAGTATATATTTTCCTAAGTGGCTTTAAAGTTTTATGGTTTCAATTTTACCCAAAATAAGTTTAGGTTTAGGTTTCCTTTTTTTGGTTTTTTTTTGGGGGGGGGGTTTGCTCCTGAAACCTTAGGGTATGTTTCAGCCAACCTTTCTGATGCAATAATGAGAAATCAATAATGATAAATCCCATGACTCCAGGAATTTGAGACAAATATAGTAGGATTCATGTGAAAGCTACTAGAGGTGACAATACTGGAAGAGTAAACCCAGCAGCTTGGAGAGAAGTCCACTCAAGAGTAGGTATAATTTATGTGAATTTAAAATTCCAAGAATATGAGAAATAAATACTTTTGATTTTTAAATAAACCTGAAAAAGATAATGAAGACAAATTTTCTATTTCATCGGTTTTATCCATAAATAATAGTAACTTGCTGGCTATAGGCTACAAGCAAGGAATGCATCTTTAGCAAACTATTTGGAGGTAAGAATCAGCACCATCTCTCTGTCATGCTCTTCCCCCATGCCTTCTTTTTCTTTTAAATGCTTCCTTTTGGAACACAAGAAATTTTCATTGTGTGGAGAAAAAAAGGAAAGCCTCAAAATATAAAAACTAATTTTACTAGAAAGCTAATGAATGCACCATAACGCAGATTTTCTATGGCTATTGCATTAGGGAGAAAGAGTTATGAAACTTCATGCTTTTATACATTTTGATGAGCTTGCAATCCTGGCTGAAGGAGAGAACAAATTCTCAGGTGCTAAACATCAAATTGCTTATTGGAACAGCTGCTGCACTGAGCTGAGTAAGCAGGACATGCAAGGAGGGGCTTTTTCTAGGCTAGCCTTTGAGCAGCTTCAGTGCTAACACAAATTAAAAAAAAATCTTACAGTTAGAATATTCTTATTGTTATTTACCTTTCACTAAATGCACAGACACAAGTGTTCTTTTTGCAGCTCTTACTCTTGGTTCCACTGTTTTTGTCTCAGACTGTTAATCTGTATTTTATGTGTCCTCTTTTCCAGCCTGTAAAATCTGGTTGTTTTTTTTTTGTTGGGCTTGTCTTCTGTTTGTTTTTGTTTTGGAGGGGTGGGGTGGTGTTATTGAACAAATATTGCTTCAAGTGGGGGACAGGAAATACAAATCTTTTCCCTTTTGAGGGCCAGTGAAATGCACTGGGGCAGAGCTAATGTTAGGAAAGTGCATACTGGTTTTCTTCTTCTACCAAAGAAAAACAATTCTTATAAAGCCACTAGTGCAGGAAAACCTCCAAAGTACAGATATTTTTTTTTTCCTTTGAATACATTACAAAGAAAAATGTCCACTGATTTTATGGGGGGTGGGCAGAGAATGTTAAATGTCATGAAATAATACTGATTGGAAAGGAGATTACTCAAGATTCAGACTCTCTAACTTCCAGAGATGAGTTTGGGTTCTTTTGTTGACTTAGATGATGAATTGAATCACTTACTTGGGAGCAGGTAAGGCTGTGCAACTATTAGTTGCTCTGTGATGGAAACAAGATTAATATTATGGCAAACAACCTATTTTGGCTGTCAAGGTGGGAGCAGCAGAATGCTGGAGCACCTTTCACTGCAGACACTCTACACTGACGAGCTCTGCAAGCAGGTAGGAGTGTCTGAAGTAAAAGGCATGATTCTGCAGAGCAAGCTCCATCAGACCTGCATTAATACCCTTCCCTGCCCCCCTTCTCACTTTCAGACTTTATTTCCTTAACCTTTGATTTCACTCTTAGTGTTTCTGCTTTTTTTGTTTTTTTGCTTTAGTGAAGTAGGGGTTCAGCTCCCACTGGGGAATAAAAGGTGCCACTCCTGAAATCTACTGCTCACTTTGAACAACGACTTACCGAGAAAGTCAGCTTCTGTTTCCAGCAGGTTCCAATTCATGTTAGAAGCCTGCAGGAAATGGGCATATTGCAGCATCTGATTAAAGTCTTTCATTGCTTAGATTAATGCAGGGTCAGCTGGTGAAAAATCTTTCTTTAATAGAAAGCAAGCTGAAACAAAACTAAAAAGCCTCATCACTTAAAACTCGAGCAGAAAAAACAAATATTACAATCTTGAAAAAGGATTCCTAACAATTATATGATGATTTTGAAACCTCTCCTAAAATGTACTTTTTTCCCAACAGCAAAATGGTGTCCATATTCTAACCACAAACCTTCAGATTTCAATAATTAGCAGGAGATAATTATCCGGAGATCAGAAAGCAGCTTCCATACATTTTCATCCCAATTAACAATATGCAAGTACAAAAACACTAGAAGTTTGGTTTATGAAAGCCTAGAAGAGGCATTCTAGGACACATCCAGGATGTAGTCAGGCCTTCCCTTTCACATGCAGACACAGAACTTTCACATTTTTGTCGCAAACCTCTATTCAAGAAACCTGCCAATCATTAGCTTGATTCATAATTCTGATGCCTCATATGGTCTCAGTATATCAACAGTCACCTTCTGCTTTCTAAGCTGTCAGGTTCTCAGATTTCTTGCCCTTTTAACAACCCACCCTGAGATTTAATCTCCCAGGTGCTTCCTGTTTGCAGATTGCAGAGCAATAAACAGCAACATCAGTAAGTATTCCAGTTTGCTATGTCTTGCTAGTTCGGAATCTAGAGGTAGCAAACAGGTCTGAGAGAAGCAGGGTGATATTTATGTGCATTGTTCTGAAAAGTTAGTAAAGAGCTATGATTATATTTGGTTTCAGTAGAAAGTGTCAGAACCCAGAGCTTTGTAAGTTCTCCTGAGCTAATTCACCAAAAATGTTCAGTAATTCTGCTGACCACTGCAAAAGTTGGCCTTGGGCCATTTAACTTCTAAATGAGCTACAGAGGAAATACATGAGAGTCTGATTAAATGTTTTCTGAGCAGACAGATTTTAAAATAGGTCCATGCCCGACATACACATGCCTATAAAATAGGTCTCTTGTCAAAGTAAGTGTATGCTTACTTCCCTGCATAATTAATTTAGTAAAACAAATTTCCTAGATAAGATCTTGGTGTCTATTTTCAGCTGAAAGATACTTGGCATCTTATGCTTTAGGAAATGCTGACTGAAATGGTCAGAAAATGGAACGTTTTGGGACGTTGAATAGCTTAAGCTAGGTGTCTCCAAATTACTACATTTTCCTCCATTTGAATTCTGTGGTCTTCACTAAGTTTTTTACAAAATAGTCTTGCAAGTCTTGAACACTGAGGGCCCTCAAAGCATCTTGCTGCTCTGTTTCATTTCAGTGGCATGTCAATTAGAGGCACCTTCCCAATGTTGGTATGGACAAACAGATGGCTACCTCCAACTTCTTTTCCAGACTCATAAATAGGCTTCTTATTCTTAGTTCTCATTTTCCTGGTTATTTACTTTCCAAAGCCAGACCACCCATCTTTGCATGCAATGCTTTTACTGTAAGAAGTATGTAAAACTTAAGTACCCAATGTTAAAATTTGTATGTAGCACAATGGAATCACATTGATATTTCCTACAAAATCTATACCCTATTTTTGAAGAATACCATCCACCAGTGGCTGTTCATACCGATAGGAGGACCTAAAGCATACCCTTCTCCTAGATGTTTTTGTCTAAAAAAGATATTTTTTTTGGTCCCAAGGTATTGGGAAGAAATGTATGCAGATATGTGAAAAGAAAACAGGGCTGTCTTCCTGAATCTGCCTGCAAGCTGTTGTGACAATGTTATGCTGCTATTACTCAGCATATTCCTCGTGGAACAGAGGACTGAATTTCAAAACAGATTAAAGTCTCTGCTATGAAAAGGCCACAGACCCCAGCTAAGAATCCAGCCAGGAGTCTTCAAAAATTGTCCCTACAGCAGCTTCATGCAAAAACAGCAGAAGCAGACACTACCATTATTTATAACGAAAAATGACTCAGAAAGATAGGGATTGACATAGCAGTCAGAGGGTTGTGAGGGACCCCTCCAGTAGTTATCGCCATAGCATGAAAAAGACAGCATTTCTCCCTTGCTCTTTCAGAGTGTGTATGGGAGTTGGGGGGTAAGGGGACAAAGCAGACTATTCCCATGAAGGATTTGGCACAAGAATATGTATTCATTGTTTTTCTAGTTTTTATGAGCGTGACTTCATATTGTAATGAATAGATGAACTGCTATCGTGATATAGTTCAAACATTCATAAGTCAGTACAGAAGCCAAAACTCAAGATGACTTAGCTAATCTACAGGGTTGCTGATAGAGCTTGCCTATATAGGAAATTTACTGTGAAGTGAGCTAGAACACAAATTTATAGTATGTTATTCATTTCAAGCAGCTTTCCTGTGATGGTGAAAAGCAGCTTTCTCCAAACAGAGCAGACATGATGTCCTACTAAAGGTTGAGAAGACTACATTGCACTTGCTCGGTTCAATGTGTATCTGGATGCTTTGGTAGTAGAGACTAGCTAATGTACTGTGAATCCACACCCTGGTTAACTTCAGAGTTATATTCTGTATAAGACATCCTCTGGTTAAACAGAAGATGGAAAAATTAGTTGGAACTCTAGAGTATCCAGCTTTATCGTACAAGGGTAAAGTTTAGATTTGTTCAAGCGTTATCAATTCACTTAAGCTACTTCATTGCTACATGTCATTTCATTTTTCATTATCAAAGACCAGGGTGTAAATTATAAGGTCTGCAAGATCTCTCCTCTCAATTTGTTTGCTGCTGTAGTTCAGCAATATTTAGCACCAATGTGTGTTGGCCCTTTAGCAATTTTCTTCATCTTTAACGTAATTTATCAAAGAAGGTAGCAAAATACAAGTTGATCAGTCTCTCTGGTTTAATTTAACAGGCAGGTCATAAAGGCTTTGTTCTTTGACCAGCCATGCCAAAGTGCTGCTTTCACATATTAATGTGACATGACTTGTACAGTCATAATTATTATGACAAGATAAAGGGAATTAGTTAAAACTTAATTAAAACCACATGCCATACAACTGTGACACTGTACATATTTAGTAACTTTACTTCTTTGTTCCTGGTTTATCAAAGGGGAAGGGGTCCACATGACTTTTCCACGTATTACAAGTGCATCAATTAAGAAAGAAAATTAAACACTGGTCGTAAATAACCAGATAAGAAACAAACCTGAAATAAGATGAGTACTCTGATTCATGGTTAGTAATGAGTCTCCCCACTGATACCTATGTACCAAAGCAGCAATAAAGGACAAACAGCAACTTCTCTTCGAAGGGTATGAGGAGAATTGATAGTGCAGAGGTAGGGCACAGAGGTGGGAATCTGCAGTGACTCTGTGCTGCTTTATTGGTAGCCCTTTCACAACAGGCATTACTGAACAGCACCATGAAGAATAGAAATAAGGCTTGTCTTTTCACATTACAAATAAGGGTGATCGAAAGGAAACAACAGCTTTCTCTGGTTTATCATTACACTGTACAGCTTGATGGAAAGTATAGAGGGAAAGCAGATAGCCTAGTCTAGTACTGTTTAAAAGTTTAACCCTGTGAAGTATACTGTAATAAGTCAGCAAAATCTAGGTACGTGTGCTTTACTTTAGCAGCTATACCATTTTCCTACGAAGAATTCATACAGATGCTCCATTGTCATTTGTTCTCACCTACTCTTTGCTGTTAGGCATTTCGCCAAGGACAAGACCATATTATTGTGGTACAACCCCTCAAAAGCATCAGAGCAAAACATTACCCTTTCCAGGTTTTGGCTGCAGAATAATCTATCTAGTCTTCTACTATTGTAGAAGTCATATGCTGCTTTTAGTGCAGACGTTCTCAATATGTTCTGGGCTCCATGGTGACAGGTTCCTGTCAATTGGATTTGACTGTTTCCATCAGCTTTATGGGCTTCTCGTTTTCAACGTCTCAATAAACTTTGTATGTCTCAATGTGTTTGTTAACCTTGATTCACTGGAAGAAAATAATGGCAACTACGGGAAAAGAGAAGAAAGCAAGAGTGGGAAAACTTATTGCCTCAACAGGACAACTGGCTCTTTTGTTAAGGTAAAGAGGTGGCTTATCTGGTACTAGTGGTACCAGATAAGCTCTGGCTCTTAATAGGCTTTGCAGCTGTTTATAATCCTGCTCTAAACATGCTTCTGATGAGCAGTGAAATAGTTAACAGCACTGACATTTACAGTATAACTAGGTATCAGCATTAATACTGTTGAAATGAATGGGCCCGTCACATCTGTCAGAGCTATTGTTTCAGGTCCCTGCATCCAGTGCCCATTTTCAAGGCTAACAGCTAGGGGCTGACTTTCATATTAAAGCGGAAAACATACCAATGTGGGGAAGAGGGTGCCTGCACCAAAGAAGCCTCTCTGTTCTGATGCATCACAAATCAGCACAATCAGACCTTCACTACTATATCCTGAAGCTGGAAGGGTGTGTATCCAGAAAGAGTGCCAAAACATCTAAAGGTCTAGAAATTTAAGAACATTCACAGGCAAAATTTATACAAACGTCTTGCAGGGTTCCTTTGTAAAGGAATGCTGCAGAAACAGACAGTTCACCAGGCTTAGACCTACAACTGAATCTGACTTAAGGTCTGACTGCCTTGTAGTGACTGTAGTTCTTATAAGCAACCATAAACTAGATTAAAACTAGCTAGTTCAGGTGACACCACCTGACTACTTATTTAGTCAGCATCTCAAGGGTGAGCCTTGGTATGAGCTGCCTTTCTACAGAAAGCTAATGCAGGCACATAACCCTTTGAAGGAAGAGACATAACATCACAATAGCAGCCTATTCCACATTACATGACACAAAAGAAGTTTCAGAAAAGGATGCAGCAAGGTTTAGCTTCTGCCCAATATTTTGACATTTTCTCCAAGACATTTTTGGTGTATAAGAGCACTTTATAAACACCTTTTCAAGGGGGTTCCACCTTTCCTAGCTGCTGGAGGAAGGGGAATTATGTGAAATACAATCCTGAGATTTTAAGTTAGAATTAGCAGCTTGCAACTCATAAGAATAATTAAAGTGAGAAGTAATCCAATCAATAAAGTATAATCCCTGCTCTCCTACCCTAGGTGAGCCACACTGCAGCTATTTCTATCACAGCACTCCTACCCATCAATTAGACCATATCGATATTAGTACCACATTAGTGTTATATAAACAGGCTGTACATGCCTGCATACTATAAACCATAATACGCTCTATACCACTGTAACGCTTCTAAAGCAGATGTTTCTCTGTTGACAGACAAAATCTAGCACAGCCTCATCCTCACAAAAGTTAAACAAATAGCACTAATAAAAACATATATTTTAGATATAACAGACTGACTCTCAGGCAAAGAAAACTGCTGCAATGATTTATTACATTATTGCCTGCTGTTCTTTACCTCACCCACCTGGCAGAGGTAACTGCCCCCACAGCAAAGACAACCAAAGCAAACTCCAGTTCACAGTTTAGCACAAGCCTGTCTTCACTAGCAATTTAAGTAAATACAGCAGAATGTGAACTGGAACACCCATAACAAAGATATGTGTTCCTTTCTGCTCCTCTGCTTACCTGTAGCAATGAGGTAATGTAGAAAATAAAGGCCAGTGGCATCTTGTCTCATTTCAGAGAAATCCAGACATGTGGGTCGGTGTGGGAGGAGCCAGCAGAACACAGTTTTCCTGGCTAACAGAGCCATGCCAGCAAAAGTCCACCATATAAACATGCACTCAACAAATTTAGAACACTTCTTAGGTAGCTACAACTTAATTAACACTGGAACTGATATGCTGCAAGTTGCACATAAACAGTAAAAAAAAACCTGAAACATGGTCTATCTTTAGCTTTCAAGGTAGACATTCCATACTAACAAAATCATCAACATCTTGAATCAAACGCGAACATTAATAAACCAAAAAAAATGGTTTTATGCAACCATGTGGCAACCATTGGGATCTGCACATTTGTAAAATAGTGAAACTCTTTTGGCACCACATCATCTGCCAATGTGGAAGATGTGAAAATACCTTTTTTTTGCCCCACCAGTAATGCATCAAGCATAGCACTGAAGAGAACATTTCTGACAGCAGAACTATTTGAAAGGCAAAAATATCAAGAAGAGAAAGGAACATTTAGGGTTGTAGCAAGGCATGACTACTTTGAAGACTGGGATAAATAAAAATCCAAATTAAATTTTATATTTTTGATTTACAAAACACTCTGTTTGAGCCGCTTTATGTGGTGGCATTTACTTGCTGAAAGCCACAGTAACAAAATAGATATTCACAACAACAAAATCCAGACCTGAAAAGATTCAGGGAAACAAGTACATCTAAGCAGCCAAACCCACAAAAATTACTAAATACTTTCTGAATAGAAACATGACAGTGTCAATAGATACATGAGAACCAGAACTATGTATGTAAGCCATATAACAAGGGAAATCTTTTTTGCCTTGACCTTTAAAACATACCAAGTTTAAAGCACTCATTGGAACTACTTGCCTGCCATTTTGCAACCAAAATCACCCTGATCCATGTGCTGCTGAAGGCTTCCCTTATTGCTCAGAGTCTACCCACATACACTTTGTAACCTGCAAAGTACTGCATCCCCTGTGCTTTCATCTAGACAACCATGACAAGAGCCTCATATGTGTTATTTAGACTGTAACCAGAGCAAAACCTCAAAGAACTGTCAGTGGAAACCTCCCTTACACCCAGTCTAACATAAAAGCACAGGAAATGTCCTACTGGGTCAGACTATCTAGCCAGCCTCTGCCTCCAGCCACATCAGAGACTCTGCTCCTAGCACAGGAGAGCACATCAGCCTGGCCACTACCTGCAGCTCAGTCCTCTCCTGCTCTCCCAGCAGCTGCTCTCATTGGATTAGGGATCTCAAAGGTTCGTCCCTGCCTCTGTCTTTAGTATGTGCCTCGGCCCTGTTGGCCAGGAATTTCTCCAAGCCTTTTTTCCACCTGTTGATACCATCTGTCTCCTCTCCACAATCTCCTGTGGCAACAGTTTCACAAGTTCACTATCCACCATGTAAAAAATTCCCTGACATTTTTGCTTTTCTGGCTGCACTGTGCATGGAGTGAATTGCTTCAAAGAACTGAAATTAATGATAACTCTCAAGATCTCTTTTCAGAGTTGCAACTACAAGACCTACAATATGTATATTTTGACTTGGTTTTCTGCAGATGCATTACTGTACGTTTATCTATACTGAAGTTCATCTGACACATTTTTGTCCCCTCACTCAATTTTGCAAGGTCCTTTCAGAGTTCATCATCATCAGTGTGGCATGTGAAAACCTGAAAGAGTATAGCGTTGTCCATGAACTTGGAGATTTCACCGCACATTCTCTTTTCCAGGTAACTACTGAAGGTGTTGAATAAGAATGGTACTGATCTCTGGGAGCCTCCACTACTGACTCTTTTCCTTCCTGAAGTGACCTTAAAACCCAACCATCTGCTTCCCAACCTTTGATCAGATTTAAGTCCCCAAAAGGACCTTTCCTCCTGTTTCTTCAATAAACCCAATTCTTTTTTTCTCCAGGGCTCTAGCTTGTACCAACAAAAAGTAATGTAGAAATAGTCTCAACGAAGCAATAGCCATGGTTTCTTTCCTCAAATTCTTTGTGTACTGGCAGATGCTTTTCTGGGTTTCCCTTAGCTTTAAAGGTCTCTTCCTACAACCCTAATGATTTTCCTGGCCCCTTCTTTCATCTGTGGAGCTAAATGGAGAAGACAAGTGGCAATGGGAACAAGTTGCACTGGGAGAGGTTTCATCTCAATATAAGAAATATTTTTACAGTGGGAACAATCATTCACTGGAACAACCTCACCAGGGATGTGGTGGAGTCCCTGTCACTGGAGATTTTCAAGATCTGACTAGACAGGGTGTCAGATAACCTCATGTAGGCTCCCTTTCCCATGAAAGGTTAGACCAGAAGATCTTTGGAGGTCCCTTCCAACCTGGGCTGTTCTATCATTCTCTCTGTTACCTTTTCTTTGCTAAACAGTTCCACTGCTACTTGTACCAACTCCCATCTTTCCAACTCAGATAGCCCTTTTCCTTATTGTACCATATCAGTTGCTTTAGAGGGAGTTTCTTTTGTTTAAGAGGTATATTATTTTCTCAAAGGAAAATCTGGTTAGCTTGCTCCAATCTTCTATGTGTTCTCCTTTTAAAAAAATATTTATATCAACATTTTAAAGAGTATTTAGCATAAGGGAAAGTTGGGTAATAATTTCATAAGCAACACAAATGTCAGAAATCATCTGTCAATTTGTGACTTGGTTACACTTTCTTTACATAAATGATTTACAGATGAAGTACTAAACAGACCCCATTAAAGGTTTTTTTCATTTAGCAACTTGCTGCTAGCTAATCTGGTACAGCAGGAACCATGTCAAAGAGGAATGATCAAAGTATTGAACTAAAAAATAAAGTAAAAGGGATTGGGTGACAACAGTTTGATGTCTCATTGAGGAGAGAGTAAGGCTTGGAAACAACTTTTAACATTTGGTTGTACATTCAAAATTCAGTTCCTGTGTAGCATACCCCAATTAAAAAAGGAAGGGTTATTTGCTAATACTATTTAAACTATTGGTGGTTCTCTGGTACTTATTAGCACCTACTTGTCTACAATGACAAGTGAATGTTTTGGATAAATGAAGTCTTTGTTAGATATTCAATACTTCAATTCTGGCTACATACATCATGATAAACAGTGGCCAGCCAGTTAAGACAGGTGAGGCTCTCCCCAGACTCAATCTACCCAGCTGTGAAAGGATATCTCATAATTTGGGCTAGGAATTACAAGTTGCTGTCTGATGATGTCGACAAGTCTGTTCTCATGTGCTGTTAGCTACAGAAGTTTACATAACTTGATCAATTTACACCCGAGTTATTTTGATATTCACTATCTATCTGGCTTTACTGTAGATATTTTCTGTAAAACTGAGGAAGGCCAAACACTTCTGACATGAAAAATACATTTTTCTCCCTTAAACGACCAAAGGGTAGGGCCAAAGGCCTATTTTAAGTTAGAAATAAGAAACAGAAAGAAAAGAGAAACAAAAAGCAAAAAAGAAAAGCATAAGAGATTTTGGGATCTCCTTTACAGACCTAGACCTATGCCATCATGAGATAAATGGCATAAAAGAGAGGAGACTGGCACAAAGTTATCAGACAACTTTCACTAACAAGGTATTCTGTATAATCGATAAACTCCTTTCTAGTGCCTTCTTTGTTTTCCCAGTAATTTCATTCTGTAGACTGCTGTACAGAGGCAGAATACATCTCTGTTTATATTTTCTTGTAACAAAATAAAATATTGATAGCAAGGCAGCTTTTATTTCATTGCAATTCTAGTAAGTTTAGGCTGATGCAAAGTGGTAACAATAAGTATTAACCACTTCCTTTGTGTTTCAGTTAGGTAAATTTGGTCTTCCAATTACCATGTCAACATGACAAGAATCAGGACAGGGCTAGCTAATAATGATGAACTAAAGCAAGTTAGTTACAGATACACAACTCATGTTGAGACTAATCACTTTTATTTTTCATTTTTCCTCTCTGCTTTTCCCTAGTTGCGCAGAGAGAAAATACAATTCCTGAGAGACATTTTGTTGTCAGCTGCAACACTGAGAAAAAGGCTATTAAGATGTTGGATCTTCACTTATGGTTTTGGAAAGTGTCAACTGGGGGTTTGCTACACAGACCTAACTGGAAAAGAAAAAAGTTAAAGGCCAACCTGAAACCAGAACTCCATAGAATTTTTTTACTAAAAACATTTCATTTAACCTGAAATGAATGTCTTGTTTGATCTATGACAATTTGGGGGGCATTTTGAGCACATGGTGAGAATGTGGAAGTAAGAAGATCCTGCTTATTCCCTGAAGTCCAGCGTTTAGACAAATTATTTTGGGTTAATTTTCCCAAAAGAAACAGGCATGGACACTGCCTATCTTGTCACTGTCTAACATGAAGGAAAGATGATTCTAATCTTCAACTTCTTAGTCCCTGGCAACAGGAACTATTAAGAATCACTTTAATCTTTCTTAAAGATAAAATGGTAAAACCGTTAAAGAACTGAAATTGTAAACTATTAACTCACGATTTCACATTAACTACCCCTTATTCCTCTCCCCTTTAGTTGTAGAGACATTTTTAAGGGGGAACTGCCCCAGTAATCTTTCAGGTGATATTAAAGATAATAAGAACCATCCTTTTATCAACAGTAGGTATGTGTGGGAATTGTTGTTTAAGTTCAGTGTTGCTTCCTTGAAAACAAAACAAGACAAACATACACCTCAAGGTGAGGCACATGAACAGCAAACACCAGAGGCAGGAAATGCAGTTTCTCTTGACAGCCTCCCTGGTGACAAAGGCAGTCACTGCACAAGGTTTTATCCGCTTTGATGGGACTTGAGTGACCTGTACCAACATCAACCTGCTTAAGACATTGCTTTCTAAATTTTGACTTCATGGCAGTGTCACAAAAGAGGACTTTTTATCCATGAATGTCAAGACAGAAGGTGGGGGATGGGGGGTGGAAGGGAAAGGTCAAACTAGACAGAGATAATAGGAGAACTAAATACCACAGCCAAGGACCTTCCTCTGGTTAAGACATTTTGTATAACCATGAGAGCTGCTTTTTGGAGTAAGGTATCATAGTAATAAGTATTCATAATAGCAAGATGCAGCTATGATGACTGAGCCCCCTTAGTCCAGTCTGGCTGTTATAGTAGACCTGGCACTAGTTGAGATGTTGCAGGGAGCTTTTCATCTGCTTGCCTGCATCCAGTTGCGTGAACAAAAGAACATGGCAGGCAGAGAAGTACCAAGAGAAGACATGGTTCTGTTTACCAGAAATTCATGTAATACAGCTTGTAGGTCTGTCAGTAGGACTTTTGGTTTGGAAAAAACTCATGCTGTGGTTATATGAGACAATAAATGTAACTTAAGGATTCCTAAGTAACCAGATCAAAACCACTGTGTCTACAGAACTTACGTAAGACGTAAGAGCTTAAACTCACTCTGGCAGTTCGTATTTGTTCAAAAACATTTGTATTGCCAGGTTTTATTCTGGATTAGATATCATCTGTCTTTCTACAATCAGCATAACATCAGTGTGGAAGTAAGAAAGCTGGCACAAGCCTCATAGAATGTTCTGACTAAATAGACAGAAATGCAATTGTGTGCTTGGGCCTGATCCGGATCTAATTTGCCTTTCTGGATGATTCTCCAAGAACATAGGTCTGGTATTAATGATCATGCAACTATAGCCACAGTGTCTTTTTGTTGTTTTGGCTTTTGCGAACAATTTTATATAAAAACTGGATTGGACTATTTGTTACCTCTGAGAATTTCAAGTCTAGGCCTCTGCTGAGTGATGACACAGATTCAAATTCTCTCTGTCTGATGTAGCACGAAGATTTCTATCAAAATCTCCAAGCAGGCTGTACAACACCATTCTTCCACTTCTTTCAGATTGCATCATATTTGCAAAGCCCCATTTTGTGGTATGTTGCAAAAGGCCACTCACATTTCTATGTATGTCATGACCTACCTCATTACTCTTGCTTCTTTTAAAGACTGTGTTTTCTTTCAGTCCTGGGCAAAGTTTCTCTACTTCACAACTGAGTTGGAGACACATTCATCTTGTTTCTGTTGCCTGCCCTAGGCATTGCAAAACCAGCCATGGCATCCTTAGGCCTAAGTTTCAGGATTCCATGGGAACATCTGCCAAGTAACCTGTCCAGCAAGGGTAAATGACCTTGATCTTTTATCATTTTATGGGCTACAAAGACTACTAAAGCTCTCCTTCCAAGAATGACAGCATTTTACTAAAGGCAGTTCTTTGAGGAGGAAGCTACAACTCCCTCCAGCAGTGCCCTTTTGGCGACATGATAAGAGCAGGTCATGTCAATGCTGCATCTCTCTCAGGTTATATGGCAGGATAAATAGACTGATGAGAACCCAGGCGTTTCAGGAGAGCAGTGCCAGTAAGAGATACACCAGTATATGCTGGGGGGCACACTGGCTGGACAGCATCTTTGCAGAAAAGGACCTGGGATTCCTGGTGGACCCCAAGTTGAACATGAGCCAGCAATATGCCCTTGCAGCAAAGAACTGTAATGGTATCCTTGGCTGCGTTAGGAGGAATGTTGCCAGCAGGTTGAGGGAGGTGATCCTTCCCCTCTATTCTGCACTGGTGAGGCCACACTTGAGTGCTTTGTCTAGTTCTGGTCTCCCCAGTACAAGACAGACATGAAGCTACTGGAAAGTCAAGTGAAGGAACACAAAGGTGGTGGAGGCACTGGAGCATATCTCATGTGAGGAAAGGCTAAGAGTACTGGGACTATTAGTCTATGGAAAAGAAGGCTCGTGGGATTTCATCAGTATCTACAAGTATCTAAAGGGAGAGTGTAAAGAAGAAGGAGCCAGTGGTGCACAGTGACAGGGCAAGAGGCACTGGGCACAAACTGAAACACAGGAGGTTCCCTCTGAATATCAGGAAACACTTTTTTTACTGTGAGTGTGACTGAGCACTAGAACAGGTTGCCCAGGTAGGTCGTGGAGTCTCCGTTCTTGGAGATATTCAAAAGCCAGCTGGACATAGTCCTGGGAAGCCTGCTGTAGCTGACCCTGCTTTAGTAGAGGGGTTGGACAAGATGATGTCCAGAGGTCCCATCCAACCTCAAACATTTTTTGATTCTGCACATCTGTAAGCCATGCTCGCCCACCTTTAAAACTGTCCATCCTTTGGTTTGCAGTGGCCTCTTGGAACAGCCTTTGGCAAAAGGAATGTTACGGCAGTTTTGTACTTCTATAACCTTTCCTCCCAGCAGATTTCTTAGTGCCAGGCATTTCTGCCAGGATTTATGCCAAAGGAAGCTGGCAGAGCCCCAAGCAGAACCTCACCCAATGTTTTAAGGAGTCTCAAAGCCAGCTGAGGGAGTTTGTTTTTCACACGCCATTGCTTGTTATGGCAGCACAGCATTTCCAACCCTAGCCAAGCTCAAAAGTTAACTTCTTGGAGGTAAGTTATATAATGCAAAGTTCTTCTCCATCTGAAAAGGGCTTATATTGACATAGGTGATGAAACTGAAATATACCCATTCTCTCCTTCATCCTGGCTTTTTCTTTGAATTACTGCCCATGTTATACATCCCAGCCTACCATTTCTAAACCTACCACCACACCTGCTCGTCTCACTCCATGGGTGCTCCTGTTCCTATTCTGGGAAATACAGATTTGGCATCTGGAAGATGTTGTTCCTTCTGAGGACTGAAAAAAACAAAGCTGAAGTGACACTGAAAATCCTTGTGATTTTGCACCAATTATGACACTGAGATGTTATCTTCTTATTTATTTTTCTGTTCCAGTTCCTTAAGAGCTGTTATTTTGAGAAAATTTGAACTTTCATTAGAAAGGGAGAGGGCTGTATTTTTGGCAAAAAAAAATTTAAAACATTTTCTGAGTATTTTCTAGAGGCTCAAAACCTAAAAGGTTACTACAAAGATCACACCATTGTTAACTTAATCTAACCTAACAGGTTTTGGAGGGAAAAGGCCAATACTTTTATAGAGAGGAAAGAGAGGAATACTGCCTCTTCAGGCTTCTCACCACATGATCGCTGTTATCAGTTGAGTCCTAGACAATCTGGGGCTTCCTTTTCCAAGCAGAAACACTGAGCTTGAAGGTAGTCATACAAAAGTTTATTTCCTGCAAATCCAGCTCTGCCTTCAGAAATTGCATTCTACTTTAGGAAGCAAAAGAGGATCCAGTAGGAATAAGGAAATCTTCAGTTACCTTACCTCCATGCCACTTTGATGTGGTAGATTTAGATTGTATTTATCACATGATAAAGAATTTTGATGTGTCTTAGCATGAAATATGATCTCTTGGTGAACCACCGTTGAAAAAGGAGTTAGGGCTGAAGTCTTCTTTGGTCAGATTTTACCTGAATCAAAAAATCTGGAGTTTCCCCAAGCTGAAGACCATAATCAGAGGGTAAGACCTTCCTAACCTCTCAGGTAGAAAAGGACAGAAGCCTAGCAGTGGTGTTTACTATGGAATGAATTGCTTTCCTATTCTGTGGAGACAGACTTGATAAGAAGCCTTTTAGACGCTGAAAGATGAACAGCTGCCTAGGGAAATATAGTGGCCAAACTTCTGGAGTAGTCTGGCAGAAGAAGCCAGTACAGAACAACATGAACTGGAGTCTCTGTTCTGGCAAAGCTGCAGTCAGAGTTAAGGGCCTGAAGAAACATTTAACAGTCCAAAGAGCAAAGTACAGTGACAGGTAATCACAAAATACTTAGTCCAGAAGAATCCATGAACATATGCATTTTTACACTAACTGAGCTCAGCATGCCCTGCTGTCTTCCTGTCTGAAGATTAACAAAAATAACAAAAGCCACATACAGCAATGTTAAAAAGGAAAAGAGTAGGAGATTCAATCTCATAGGCCCTTACAAAGCAGGGAATTTCCTCAGTGAAAATGTGTAGTATCCTTGTATCCTCTCCCCTCCATAGAGAAGCAAGGCAAAGTACACTGCATAGGCCAAGTTAGTCTGACATGGGGGGAAATTACTTGCTAACCCCAACTACAAGACTGATTTGGTAGTCTACTACAAAAGCTCTTACTAATTGACCCAAGTTAATCCAGTACTGAAGACGCAAGAGGTGCTCTCGCTCATGAAGAGTTTACAAGCTAAAGTAAACTATGCTGGACAGACTGATGAGCTGATCAGATTGTCATTGCCAGGACTTTCCATTTAACAGGAACACATATTACTCCCTACTAAACTAGGCAGAATTGAAAAGAAACAGATTTCTGCCTACTGCCTAAATAGCCCAGGAACTCACTGCAAGATGATGCTGTGGATGCCAGAAATATGGTTGCATTCAAATAGAGATCAAAGAAATCAACAAAAGAAAGAGATTTTAAGGATATTAAATTTAAACAACTTAATATAACTTAAGGTTCAAGAAGTTCCTAAGCTGCAGTACAATAGGAATAGAGAAGGTATGGAGAATAAATATTATAGTATACTGCCCTGTTTTTGTGTTCTTTTCTTAGTCATCTATTACTGTCTGTTATGAGGGATGTCAAATGAGCAAATGTATCTGTGGTCTCACTCAGTAAATTTTTTCTTATATTCCTACACTGTGTTATTAAATTAGGGGACGGAGAGGAGAAAGGCTTTACAGCTCATTAGTAGTGTCCTGTGATATAAGCACTAATTTTAAGCTAAAGAAGACCTTACTTTCTGGAAAGATAAGGTATTTAAATATTAAGTATTAAATGTTTTTTACCTTTACAGAACTCGAAGAGGCAAAAGTGTCCATTCTCTGCTTGCACTGAAAAACTTTATCTTCTATACTGCACTGTTTGTTGAACCTACTAAGCCCGCAGCACCCAGACTATACTTTTGAAATTATAAACATTAAAAACAATACAAGTAGCTTCAAAAAAATCACAAAACAAATATTACCATAAGAGCTAAATTTTTTTTTTTGCATACAACATCCAACAACAAAAAGCCATTCCAAAAATTATTCCAGTGATCTTTTCAATGACTGTTCTGTAGAATGTTGGTGGTGTTTCTCATACTTCATCCCCTGTGGCCATAACAAAATCAAGAGATTAAAAAACTTCATAATCACATCTACAACCTCTTCCATTCCAGAAAAAAAGAGGTAGCATAGAGAGAAAGGAGTCATTATGTCTCTGTGGACTAGCCCATATAAAGGAGATCTGTCCCTACATGTACAAGTCCTATTTGCTGGTGGATCACACAGTAGTGCAGCAGTGCTAGAAAATTACAGCTATTCAATTTCTCTTCCTGGTTTTAGAAATAAATTGTGGTATAGGGTTTACAGATGTTAGAAGGAAATAAAAAATTCTTGCGTTTACGTCACAAAAGAAGACAGAACTCCAGGCCCCTAAATAGAAAAAGCATTACCATTCACCACTTACTTAAAGCAGGATATGTAAGCCCCTACATATAATGACCAAGAATGGCTGAGCTCTCCCCATCTTCCCAGCAGCAGAATCAGAAAACGTAGTGCAGGTTTAGATGCTGTTGAGTGACAGGAGCATAAAATGGCAAAGCAGACAACCATAGATCAGCTTCTTGGAAAGCTGGGTTCTACACTTGACTTGGCCAACCTTTCTCAGATTCTCAGCAGAAACTACTAAGCAGTGCCACAGGTGTCCAGGTATGAAGACTAGAAGCGTACAGGGATGGTAAGGTTCAGACATTTTAACACAACTTCATGGGAGATCTAGGACTAGGGTCCCTAGTCCCCAGTTTAACATATGTTCCACTTTATGTCACCAGAAGGTAAAGATGCAGGCTAGAGTTGATTTCTTTCATGTTGCACGAAGGCTGCTGGTTTTCACATCATACAACAAAACTGCCCACAAAACGGAAACAACAAAGTTTGTCAGAGAACATTCTTGAATATATGACCTAGTGGATACATCAGCTTTGCAGCACCAGAGTATCCCAGGGCACATAAGAAGAAACTGACATTGGGTCACACACATCCACAGTTTGTCTTGACTGTATTACACCTTTCTGCATACAAATAGCAACTACTTAGCCTACAGGAATAAATGCAAATGATCTTGGTACCTAACTGAAGAGCGGGAGAGCAGTGTGGAGTGAAACATCTAAGCAAAGGAAACAATACACAGCCATTTAAAGAGCAATCCTTTAAAAGGAGTCTTGCATTGCTTTGATAGCACTGCCTTTCCCCTCTCAAAACCCATGTTTAATTATTTCCCAATAGTTGGATTTTTTAAGGAAAATATTTGAAATAATTAATTTTAAAATGCTGCAGTGAGCATTTCAATTACTATTATCCACTTCCTCCTCTTTCATGCTCAGGGACTGATGACAATCAGAGAGCCCAGATGCCAGTCTGTATATTATAGTCTCAGCCAGGGTATTTGGCTCCTTGGCAAGATCCACAGGCAGTTATTCTGGCAGCTCTCAAGTTGTCCCTGCCTAGCAAACAATTAAGGCTGTTGACTGACTGCTCAGACTACCCTGTTCTGGACATCTGGGCTTTTTCCCCTCCCCTTACTTGTAGCACAACAGCTGTTCTGTGCATGTACTCAATTTGTGCAAGTGTGCATCCATTCATTTATTGACAAGGAATCAAGAAAAGCATGTTTATATAAGTTCTTTTTAAGTCACAAAACACATGGTTATCCCCTATGCTAGTATGATTTTGCATAAATTAGAAAGTTTCCGAACAAGCAGACACAGAAATATGCACGGAAGGCCATACCTGGGAAAAGGTCGCCACGCACACATAGGTCTGTGGCAGGGAATGCATATTGCCTATTGCTTTCCCCTGGAATTTGAAGAACACTTGTTTTAACATGTGCCTAAGAAAGTTGCCAGAGACTCTGTAAACCCCGACTCTGACCTTAGCCACCTCTTTGACTTCCTGCACAGAACTTCCTCTGCATCAAATGGGCCAGAAACACTCCATATGTGGCTGATCTCTCAACAGTATTGGCCTTAAATTACTTATTATTTCTTGAGTGCCATCAGGTATCTGAGGCTGTGTGATACAGAGGGAAAGATGTGGTCCCTGTCTCATGAAACTTAATCTAAATGAGACAGAATGCTTAGTGCAGACATTCAAAGTAATACCACACAGCATGAACAGATGAAGGGCCAGGCTCAAAATTTCATCACTCAACTCTCTTATTATCTAACATTATTGCAGAACATGTGTGCTTTCAATAAGGCCAGGTGTGCACGTAAAGATTTTCTTAGATTACTTATGTCAAGATGGAAAGTGATAAAAATCAGACCTGTTTGACACGACATTCTGTCCAAAACCTTACCATAGATGAAACAAAGTAACAAGCAAAAAAGTCTCCTTGCAATTTAGCTTATTTTGTTTCATGAACAGGTATAAACCATTGTAGCCGAAGAACAGTTTTGTTGGTATAACCTGTCTCTATTAGAAGGTTTTGCTGCCACAGCAACATTGTAAAATGCTCCTAATGTACAAAGGCCTAACACTGCTCTGAATGCCAGGTCCAATGCCGGAGATGGTGGCTAAATGACCTGAAGAAAGCTTGGACTGAATATACATGGAAGTTACTGTAATGTTACATATAATTAGATATCTACCACTCAGTAACTACTTCTCTGGCTGGTCATACTCAGTAATGCACACACTTAAAAGGGTAATAATTTGGAGGAAAATTACTTATATTTACAGCCAGGAAGAGAATGCAGTTGCAGAGTTATGGGGTGCAGCTGACATACTTTAGGTTTCCAACATAACACCCCTCATGGCAATTTGTGTAGATACCCACATGCTTTGAGAAGTAACTTTACCCCAGCAAATGGACAAGAAGATGATGTGGAAAGAAGTGAGCAGAATTCCAGGCACAGCTGGAATCACTCACAGTTATGACTGCAAGGAAGCTGGAACTGAGCGCAATAGATATGGGAAAGTCGTTAAAAGGATTCAAAAGCAAAAATAACATGGTCCAAAGAGTCATGGAGAAAATGGATTGGATTGGTAAGACAGAATGACTTGAGAAATCTGAATATTGAGATGGGTGAAATATTC